>NW_023270377.1:86800307-86950375 GCF_011800145.1 Mirounga leonina | reverse complement strand
CCTTCCTTCCTTCCTTCCTTCCTTCCTTCCTTCCTTCCTTCCTTCCTCCCTCCCTCCCTCCCTCCCTCCCTTCCTTCTTTCTTTTTTTCAGATATCACTAATTTACCATGACATGCTTAGTTGCTGACTCCAGAATAATCTTAGTATTGTTTCAACAAACCTGTCCATAAACCACTATCAAGATTTCAGAGTCCGAAGAGCAGTAAAACCTATTTTCTATCCCTCACGTAAATGCTGCCTGGAAAACGTAAAGGAAAATCGTATTCAAATGACTAGTGATTGTAACTCAGACTATGTTACCAGAGATATGAATAAACATCTTAGATAAAATTTACAAGTTTAAATAGCTCTCTCCTCTCTGATTTTCAGGGGATGTTTAAATGTAACTGCTCCTCCCTTTCTTATTTGTTTGGTTTTAATTCTTGCAAAAATGTGGATTAAAAGGGCATACCAGGTATAAGTTTAAATTTCTAATTCATGACAATTAATTTGGGAAAACCTAAAAGCAAATGATCATAGTAAGTAGGGCTAAAGAGTGTTGATTTTTACTTGATTCATATTAAGACATTTCCTTACATAGCCAAGTCATTGGATGTAATATTTTGAAAGAATATATATTACAAATTTCCTTGTTTAATCTCCCTCTTCTATATATAAGAAACTTGAGACTTAGGGCAAATTTGTATTATGAAAATGAAATAAAGATTAATAATATTAAACTGTGTTATAGAAAATATAAATATCCAATATCTAAAAAAAAACAAAATCTTTAGAAATAATTTTTAAATGTTCACATTTAAGTTCAAATAACCAAGTCAATTACTTTGTCTTTACTAATTACACTTTAAAACTACATGCTGCAAATAGGTGTTTATTATCAAGTTGAGTTTTTACATGATCTTTTCTGATCTATTTATAATGATGTTTTCTATCGATATATGTGCCAGAATATTTTGGAAACTGCAGTTTTGCCCTTTAGGCAAAGAGAATAGGAATGGCCAAGTAACAAAACAGCAACAACAAACAAAAATAATAATCAGTATGTTGGTATCATGACAACTAGTGAAATCACACATATATGCAAACATAAACACACACATACACACACACTCAGGACATTATAAGGGCTATTTTTATTTGTGTTACCTTGAAATATATAGTTTAGGATAAAAGCCAGTACAAAGTCAACAGCTATAGGGACCTAAGAGTTTCTGGAATCATTAGAAATTGTACTGCTTTACCAAAATAAATTTATATGATTAATTCTAGAGTTACTCTCTCTCTGTTAAATTATTTTGGCCATTTAAAAAAATAGATTTATCATTTTGTAAACTGCTTGACTCATTCTTATCTTAATAAAAGACATCATATGTTATAACAGGATAATCTTGGTTCTGGGATGTGATTGGCAGTTAATATTAAGAATATGAGTATGGGTGTGTCTGGGTGGCTCAGTTGGTTGGGTATCCAACTCTTGATTGACTCGGGTCATGATCTCAGGTCCTAGGATTGAGCCCTGTGTCAGGCTTTGTGCTCAGCAGGGAGTCTGCCTGAGTATTTCTTTCCCTCTCTCCCTCCCCCTCTTGCACTCTCTCTCTTTCTCGAGTAAATAAATAAATCTTAAAAAAAAAAAAAAAAAAGAATATGAGTATGTAAAGAAGTGAATCTTTGAGAAAATCCAAATGGGTTTACTCAATATAAGCATAATGTCTTTTTAAATTTCAATCTTTTAAAAAAAAATTATACTACTGAACTTTAATACTACATACATATTTATTTCTCTAACAATGTTGGCTTCAATTCACCTCAGCAATTATTTATTGAGTATAATGTGTTTGCCTATCTACTGAAAAATGTAGAAAGATGGGAAAGACAAATTTCTGATGTTGTGGAGCAATAAGTCTAGTAGTGACAAATGTTCTACACTGAACATATATATATATATATATATATAAAGATTAAGGTAAAAGCCATATAACATATGGAAGTAGAAAAAAAATCATATAGATAGCTGACTAAAGTGCACAGTCTTAATATATGCTTTGCAAAACAAAAGGCAAGTAAAGCAGAAAAAGAGAGATAATTTAATAGCATGCTGATTACTCTTGCTACTCAATAGGAATGTGTCAGGGCATTGATGGTTGAAGTAAATCAACTCTAATTTGGTCTTCTCTCCATTTCTGAGTGAATTCACTATAAAATTCCATTTTGCATTTGCATTCCTTATTTTATGCTAAACAGTATTTTCTTAATAGCATAGCTATATGTACAAATTTTCATCAGAACTATATACACAGAACCTTGTATATTGAGTTTAATGGATGATTTTCAGTGGCCATTTTGAACACATGGGGTTTTAGTGTTATTTGCTGAATCTAATCCACACATAACATGCAACTCCTATGTAAAGTCATAAAGTCAGGAAAGGGTGGGATTTGCCCCAGAAGCAATAATAAGGCAGTCTGAAGTCACAGTTCATGAAATGTTGACTGCTAATTCATGAGGTGTCTCTTAATCTTAAACAATAGAGAACCATTGAAAGATTTTGAGAAAGTATGTGCTCAGGTTGCAGTTTATGAGGTAAGAGGGAGCCAAAGCTATGTGTAGAATGGATTGAAGTCAATTATTGTCAGAGGAAAACACAGTAGACCACACAGTGGTTGAAGGACAGATAATGTAGGTTTACCATATGCTGTGCTATGTGAGTGGAAAGAGCAAAATGGGTGATGGTACAGAAATTGTAGACATGACATCAGTAGGACGTAAAAATGGTGACAAGTTAGGATGTCAAAAGGCACTTTCTGCTTTAAATCCAAATGTTTAGGGGATTGAAAATGTTTCTAACATAAATAGAGAAATGTGGAAAAATTTCTGGCTTCAGAAAAAAAGTGGGATGTTCAGCATAGCATTGGAAAAAAATGAGTTTGAAGTATGGGGTGAATTCCAGTGCGGATTTGGGAGATGTTTACTTGGAAGTGATGATTGAAACTTTGGGAACAGAAGAGATTGCTATGGATATCTTGCAGAAAGATGAGAAGGAGCAAAACAAATTAAGAGAAAAATCTACACAATGTCTGAAACACATGCATTCAACAAGTTTTTTTGTTTGTTTTGTTTTTGTTTTTTACCTTAATGTAAGGGGCAGGCAACGAGAAGTGAAATTAAAAAAAAAAAAAAAAAGGAATCTAAATGGTAAATGAATAGAAAACAATCCATATGGGAGCTCATAAGAAAAGGTTTCAAAGAGAGGACATGTATTGCAGAGAAAAGTCAAATCTTACAGAGAAAGAAGTCAAAATGCAGTATTAATAGTCAAAGTTATCATTCATCAAGCTCATATTGTGTTCTAGGCACTGACTGCATGTTCTATTTACGATGATGATGATATCATTATCAACATCCTCATTATCTCTATTTTACAGATTAGAAAACTGAAAGTTAGAGAGGTTTGGTAATTTATCTGAACTCACATAGTTATTATCCCTGGTAACCACTGAAAAAGCAATTTCCATCAAAGGTAGAGATAGGGTGTTAGATTGCAAAAGGTGAAAGAATGAATGAGTGAAAGAAAGACATCTAGATGCACTAAACAAGATTATTTGATGAAGGGAAGGAGGAAGACAGAAAAAAATTAATAAATTCAAAAAAATGCTTTTGAGGTTATTGGACTAGATATTTTATAGAGAGGAAGAAAAGTTAATGTGGAGAAAAGAATTGAAAGCATAAGCAAGAAAAGTGACTAAGGTACCATAGGAAGTAAGAGGTCATAGGATCAATATCTAAAGAAAAGCCTTTCTGGGCAAAAATACTTTCTTCTTCAGTTCAAGATTGAAGAGAACAGAGATAGCCTACAGCAAATGTTTAAAACTGCCACAGGAAGAAATCAAAAGAGAAATATATAAGTCTAATAAGCAATATACTAAGCACTATATTAGTTTCACAACACATAGACAATGGAGTGCTCGCCACATTATTTTCATCAGAAATAAGTAAAACTATTCCATAGGGTTGGTTATGGGGGGGGGGTCAGTGCTGTATTTAGAAATTCTTCATAAACAGTTCATCATATAATTCCAACAAAATCACTATCCTACTGTAGGAAATTTTTGGTTCTAATTATTCCAGATTGCTTTTAAACAATGATTAAATTCATCATTTCACTTTGAATTTATTGATACAACAATGGGGAAGGAAAACAAAACAATGTAATCACAGAAAAGAGTAACACTTTGCAGTTCACAGAAGCCCACAGAGAATTTTCATTACACAGAGCAAGCTGTTTGCTAAGCCAATGTCAGAGTTAAATCCCCATGTGTGGCAGTTGTTAGTTTTGTTACCTCTTTTGCTAAAGAGCATTTAATCCTTAATTCTTAACCTTACCCTGGGACCTGACTTGAAAATGTATGTTGCTTTCCAATGGAATCTTGAGTGAAAATTATATGGGTCAGCCTCAATCTACCATCACTTTTGGAAAAACAGTCAATCATAAGAATGGACTGTACAAGTATGACAATGTCTCACTCTTCTTCCCTAGTCATCCATTCCCCCTATTCAGAGACAAACATTGATAACAAGGTCTTGTGAATTCTCTAGAAATATGTTTTTATTATAAAATACTTCTATAAAAAAGTGTTATATACTATGCTCCCTATTGTTTTCCTTCACTTTCTACTCAACACTTAATCACAAGAAACGTCCATGCAGTGATTTCCAATCTTTAAAGTTGCTGCAAGGTATTTTACTGTATGGATATACCATAATGTTCCCAATAAGTGCACTATTTTGGCCTATTTAGGTTGTTTGTAACACTTAGCTATTAAAAACAATTTAGCAATGAATAGCAATATCAAAGATGTTCAACATCATATGTCATTAAGTAAATGTAAATTAAAACAACGAGATATCACCTCACACCTATTAGAATGATGAAAAACCAAAACACTGATACAACAAATGCTGGTGAGGATATGGAGAAATAAGAACTCCTCATTCATTGCTGGTGGGAATGCAAAATTGTTCAGCCACTCAGGAAGACAGTACGGCAGTTTCTTAAAAAATTAAACACATTTTTACCATATGATTCAGCAATTGTGCTCTGTGGTATTTACTTAAATGAGTTGAAAACTTGTGTCTACACAAAAACCTATACACAGATATTTATAGCAGATGTTTATATCATAATTGCCAAAACTTGGAAGCAACCAAGATATCTTTCAGTAGATGAATGGATAAAAAAAAAGAAGTGGTACATCCAGACAATGGGATATTATTCATTGCGAAAAAGAAATGAGCTCTCAAGTCACGAAAGAACATGGAGGGAAATTAAATGCATATTGCTAAGTGAAAGAAGAAGCCAGTCTGAAAAGGTTACATACTAATGATTCCAACTATATCATATCTGGAAACAGCAAAACTAGAGACAGTAAAAACGTTAGTGGTTTCCAGGGGTTGGGGATATGAATAGGCAGAACACAGAGGATTTTTAGGGCAGTGAAACCACTCTGTACGATACTATGGTGCTACATGGCATATCATTACACATTTTTCCAAATCCATAGTTTGTACAACACCAAGAAGTAAATTCTAATGTAAACTACGAACTTTGGGTGATGTGTCAAAGTAGGAATGCAAGTTCATCAACTGTAATAAATCATTCTGTTGTGGGATGCTGTTAGTAAAGGAAGTTGTGTGTGTGTGTAGGGGAAACGGGGTACATGGGAATTCTGTTCTTCCCTCTCACTTTTATTATGAATCTAAAACTGTTCTAAAACTTCAGTCTACTAAAAAAAAAAGGCTTTCACAGAAATTTAATTGTGCAGTATATCCCATGTCATTCAGTTCTAAATATTTAAATATATATATCTATATATATCTATATCTATATATTAGGGTTTCTTTATTAATCTATTGATTAGTTTGAAGTATGATTTTAGTTTTCAAATTCATGGTCTTCTAATCTTTTTTTAAAGATTTTATTTCTTTATTTTAGAGAGAGAGAGAGAGAGAGAGAGGAGCAGGGGGAGGGGCAGAGGAAGAGGCAGAAATAGATTCTGCACTGAGCAGGGAGCCTGATGCGGGGCTCGATCCCAGGACCCTGGGATCATGACCTGAGCCAAAGGCAGACATTTAACCAACTAAGCCACCCAGGTGCCCTGGCTTTCTAATCTTTTTGATGCTGAATTCTAATTTGACTTTTGTGTATGGAGAATGCTTTCTGTAGATTGTCAATTATTTGTGGTACAGGTAAGGGTATCTATATACTTACTGACTTAAGTTTATTGAATGCATTATTCAAATCTTTAAAAAATATAATTTAAATGAATATCTTTGTACACATCACCCTTCCAATGCATTAAGTATATTTGTAGGATAAAGTCTTAGAGGTGGAATTGTGAAAGTGTATTTATATTTTAAACATAGATACATATTGCTAAATGGCCCTCCTTATAGGTTCATCAATATTTACTGACATCAGTGTCTGCTTCATCTACTCTCACCAACATAGGGTATTATTGGTTTTGTTAATAATCACCAATCTGATTTTGAAAAAAAAAAAAAAATGCAGGGACGCCTGGGTGGCTCAGTTGGTTAAGCGTCTGTCTTCAGCTCAGGTCCTGATCCCAGGGTTCCTTGCTCAGCAGGGAGCCTGCTTTTCCCTCTGCCTGCCGCTCTCTCTCTCTCTCTCTCTCTCTCTGACAAAATAAATAAATAAAATCTTGAAAAAAAAAAGGAAAGAAAAAAATGCAATCCTACTAAAGACTTGACTTTCTCCCATGAGTGAGGGTGATTGTCTTTTCACTTGTTTAACAGACTTTTGTATTTCTTTTTCTGTGAACTTTGCCCACTTTTATATGGGTAGTTGGTCTTTTAAAAAAATGATACCAAAGAGTTATTATGTATCAGAATATATAATTATGATCTGTGTTGCAAATATTTCCCCTATTTATTCTGTATTAACTACCTTCTTCAGTTTGGGACCATATTCACTTATTTGTTTTTTTTAAATTTTATTATGTTATGTTAGTCACCATACAATACATCATTGGTTTTTGATGTGGTGATCCACGATCCATATTCACTTTTAAAGAGAGGAGGATTTTTTTTTTCATAGAGAATTGTTCATTTAATATTTGTTGGATTTGTTCATGCTTTGTCTAGAATGGTGGTAGTGATGGTCATCAGAGACAAAGTTTATAATTTTTGTGTGTATGGGAGGCACTAACTTTGGGCAGTTATAAAACCAATACTATGTTGCTTAAAACAATAGCTTAAAGGCTTTTATTCCTTTTGAATGCTCTGAAGGAGATGAAACAGCATTGTAACAATGTTCCTTAGATATCTGGTAGAATTTTTCTACTGGACTTGGAACTTTTGGAAGAATGATGAGAGGGGACAGATACTGATTTTTTTTTCCTTTTTGTTATAAATAAATCACCTGCACTTTCCCTTCTAGAATAAGTTGTGAAGTGCATATTTATGAATGCATGATTTTATTAATACAGGTTTTTTATTCATTTCTATGACACTGCATAGTTTCTTTAATTTGTATAATTTTTTAGCATCTCTAATTAATTTCACATTCTCATTTACATACTGGATTTTCAGTAGGTTTTCTTTATTAGGTCAGTTAATGTATTAGCAATTTTGGTTATTCTTTCAAAAACTTAATTCTTGAATTTTCAAATCATGCTATTTTTCTTTCTCTTTTCTAAATTTAAAAATTAATCTGTTTTTCTGTTTTCCTTTGGTTTGTTGTTATGTCCTAACTTCTTGAGTTAGATGTTGCACTAGTTAGGATAAGATGAGCTGCAGTAACAAACTAAAACCTGTATATATGCTCTTTAGACCCATAATTTAAAAGGTCACTGGGACAGGAGAAAAAAGAGCAGGAGGATGCTCACTTTCTAGTTTAAGTGCTTTAGCATGGAAGTGATATAGTCCATTGGCTAGAGCTAGTCGCCTGGCCGCAATCTAACTGCAAGAGAGTTGAGAAATAAAGCGTAAGGAGAACTGGTGAATACTGTCTCTCCTACATATTGTTAAAAAATATGTTTTAAAATTTGTTAATGTAAATATAGGTATCTAAAAAGTCTTAGAACAGTTTTAACCTTTAATAAATTTAAAAATATGTTACAAGTATAAATATTATTTGAAAGTTTATCTGAATTTATTATACTTTTGTAAATGGAGTTTTAATTACATGCAATTTTGTAAATTTAGAATATAACACTTTTAACATTAACATTTTTTTGTTTCATGTCCTCTAGTTGAAGATGGCAAACTACTAGAAACTATTAGAAAAAAAACTTAAACATTCATTATTCAAGATTCACAAAACTAACAACATGTTAAATATAAATAATTAAAGTTTCAGATGATGTTTTCAGTGATTTTATAGCATTTATACTTCTGAAGTTATTAAAGGTTAAAACATCACTAAGAGTTTGGGACATCACATAAAATGTGCAAAGTTATGAATTTTTCCTTTGAGCAATGCTTTATTTATATTCCATGTGGTCTGATATATACAAATCTTTATTTTCTAAAATTTCTACAACTTCAGTTTGATTCCCTCTAGAATTAAGATAATGAGTGTTTTTATTTTTAAAAAATATTTCATGAGCTTTATAAAAGAAGTTCATTTTTTTTTACTTCTAAGAATAGAATTATATTTAGGGATATTCTTTTCCATTTTTTTTTTCTCTTTGAGGATCTCAAACATACTTATTTTAATTATTTTTTTTAGATGTCATTTAAACATCTCATTTTCATTTAATCTTGAGTAAATTCATTTTATGATTGATTTTTGGTGGCTGGTTTTACTAGAGATGGTTTTCTTCATGGATTTTAGAAATTTCTTTTCAATCTCATCTTGGATAGGAGTTTTCAATTTTCTCTCTGACTTTATGTGTTTACTCATCACTGTGTACAGGTATTGCTGCTTCTAGTTCAACCCACTCCATCACTGCCCCACTCTTGGTTCAAAAATACATCCTGTATTTGTCTTTTTATCACTTTCAGTCCCTAAGCTAGCCAGAGGCTTGGCATGATTGCCATGCTTATGTCCTCCCATCTCTCTAGGCACACAACTTCATTTAAGTAACCATCCTAGGAAGCAACCAGCAGTAATTTTTCTCCCCCTCTTTTCAAAAGCAAAGGAGTCCCATTCCAGTTTCTGATTTTCAACAGTGAGCCTGGCTTCAGTCCCCAACTTCATGTGGGACAGCTTTATTTCCCATTAAACCTAAGATCTGAACACCTGTTCATCTCTACTGGCCTCCAACTCTAATCCAATCAGGCATCCAGATTCAACCCAGCTCACCATTTGTTATTCTATTTTATTTCAGTTCATCAGAGATATATTTTGTCAATATGACCATATCTCTCTCATTTTCTTCTGTTCTATCATCATTTTTATGTGTTTTTAACAAAGTGTGAACTTAAAATTACATCTTTATGAATTTTTTTCTTATCCCTTCTTAATGACATTAGAGTAGTTCATTGTGTGAATGCACTATAATTATTAAGTAGTTCCCCTAATGATGGGAAATTCACTATTTCTAGTTTGGGGGCTATTAAAACAAAATGTTGCACTGAAAATCTTTCTGTATATATATTCATTTTTTTAAAATTTTATTTATTTATTTGAGAGAGAGAGAGTGATCTTAGCCAAAAGGCCGAGAAGCGATTGGGCTACTAATTAAATTAAAGTAAATTTAAAAATATCAAAAACATTATAGACATGTACATATATTTAATCTAATATTTATATATATGGCTCTCTTTAATATCTGCAATATTCATAAATATGCATATGTAATTATGAGTTATGACGCCTCAAATAGTTTGATATATTGTGGTTTACTATACTTAAGCCACAGATTAAATTAGAATCAGATTGATGGTTAAACTATTACCTTTCACATTTTGCTTTTATTTTTTATTCTATTTATTTTTACTTGTGTGTGTGTGAGAGAGAGGACTTAAATTCTACTCCTTCAGCAAATTTGTTATACAATGCAGTGTTATCAACTACAGTCACCATGTTATACTGTATTTCCCTCTGATAATGCAACATAAATTTTATTTCAGTTCTACTTTTTTACATTAAATTGTGGTTTGCGGGGCGCCTGGGTGGCTCAGTTGGTTAAGCGACTGCCTTCAGCTCAGGTCATGATCCCAGCGTCCTGGGATCGAGTCCCGCATCGGGCTCCCTGCTCTGCGGGGAACCTGCTTCTCCCTCTCCCACTCCCCCTGCTTATGTTCCCTCTCTCGCTGTGTCTCTCTCTGTCAAATAAATAAATAAAATCTTTAAAAAAAAAAAATTGTGGTTTGCATGATGACTATTTGATACATATATGTGATGTTTCATATTAAATGGATAATCCAAATCCTAAGTCAACACACATAAAATTGTCTCTCAGAATCCAATTTTCCAAAGATACCCAGCGTATGGAATCAAAATACACTATCCCCCAAATATGCTACTTTTACATAAGGATTATTTTCAGCTGAAAACATTTGAAGTTCAACAGATGTAGAAAGAAACCTTCCCATAGCTTCCTTAATCTGACTATAAGCATAAAACTTCTGAGAAATGAGGACTGCCATAAATCCTTTTGTAGAGAAGTTTTATGGCCATGGAGAAAATAGAAAACCAGTGCCACAATGGACCTGCACACATTTTATTAACTAGCCCTTATCGTCCATCACTTCCCCCATATATTTACCTACCTACAACTTGCCATCCCTATAAACTCAAAGTCCTTTTCCTTTCTTTTCTCACCTTTCCACAAATTTACTATTATTTGTTAAGATTCTATATAAGCCCAAGTTCCAACCACCCCCTGGAGTTACTCATCACTGAGTTTTCCTACATGCGTGACGAATGTGTATATAAACTTGTTTTTTTCTTTCTTTTCTTATAATCTATCTGTTGTCTATCTGATTTAAAGGGCCCCAGTCAATGAATCTAATGTCAGTATAGAAAAAGGTTTTTCCTCCTTACATTATTATTTAACATGTTATTCATCTATTAAATTCCAATCAATACAGTATGTTCCAAAAAGATAATTTCTAAATTTAAAGTCACATTTTTTAACCAATAACCCCCAAACTAAGACACTTAATGTAACAATTGAAAAGAGTCACATAGGGCGCCTGGGTGGCTCAGTTGGTTAAGCGACTGCCTTCGGCTCAGGTCATGATCCTGGAGTCCCTGGATCGAGTCCCGCATGGGGCTCCCTGCTCGGCGGGGAGTCTGCTTCTCCCTCTGACCCTTCCCCCTCTCATGTGCTCTCTCTCATTCTCTCTCTCAAATAAATAAATAAAATCTTAAAAAAAAAAAAAGAGTCACATAATTGTGAAAAATATTGTTGGAAAAGTAACTATTTTGAAAACACAGCTCCCTCATTAAGAATGAGCCTCAGGAGTATTTATTTCTCTATACCCATGTTAGCTTATATTTATCTCTTTATTTCTTAGTTGAATGCTTAATTGAAAACAGGAAGTGTGTCCAAATAAAGAAACACAATTTCTTTTTATATTTTTAGATGCCCATGGGCCATGTGGTTTCCAGAGTTTTGTTTAATCATAGCTGTGATAACTTTTCATTTCTACCTTTTGGTTCAAATACTTAATAAAGAGCAAAATGAATCACCAAGCGATTAGGCAATTCAAAAAACAATTTCACCTCATCCCAGAGATGATTCCATAATATATCCTGAAATCTATAGGAATTGTTTCCATGGATTATTGGATTGATGATATAACCCATTTCACAATTATACCAGAGTAGTTCATTATAATATTTTTTTTTTCACTAAACTTCAACTCATCATCTGGTATAAAAAGGAAAATATATAAGTTGGTTTATTATGTCAGGTAGAACCTACTCTATGTAGAAAAACAAAATGGAACAGTTATAATAATAGAATAACATCATAAAAAAAAAAGCCACAATGACTTTCAAAACAATTCAGTTTTGAATGACAGTCATCACCTTTATCTTAATGAAATCTAGCAACAGCACAACCGAATTTAAGAATCTACTGTACTTGAAAATAATTGTATATAATTCTGCCTTTCCATTTCATTCATCTTCATGAAATTTTAGGGTGAGGATTTATCTGTGGAAAGAGGAATGCTGTCTGTGGGTTTAGCATACTTATCTCTTTCTGGAGTCTGGCATTTCAGACTCTGAATCCAGGATTGCATGGTCTCAAATCCCAATTCTCCCATGCTGTCTCTTTTGACTTTTTTTTAAACTTGAGCATGTTAAAAAGTTTTCTGGCCTTCAGGTTTTTCACTGTGAGTTGGGATGATGAGATGAGTTCACGGAGAAAACATTCTTTAGAGCGGTGCTGGGCCCATAGATAGTTCTCCATAAATGTTAGCTAGTATTATTATCGTATGTAAAATATGAGCAAACTTACTAGAAACACAAGAACTTTTTTTATGCAGGTAAGATACACACTGAGGATGGGCCAAAGGGTTTCTACCTCCAGGAACCCCAAGGTGGAGGATGAACCGATGTACTGCTTACCTGTACTCCGACAGGAAAACTTGGTTTTGTGATCACACAGTCGTAATGTCCCATTGCAGCCTTTTTCATCACTACCATCTTCACAATCTTTTTCCCCATCGCAGCGCCACAGATCAGGAATGCAGTTTCCATCGGGATGGCACTGAAATTCATTCCCGTTACAACCAGCAGGAGAACGAATCTCTTAAATTGAAATGAGGGAGGGAGAGGCAGAGGGGGAAAGATAGGAGAGAAATTATTATTTTACTTGATGATTTTTTCACCTTTTTTTCTTTTCAGGCATTAGTATGCTGCCAGAGAGAATGTGTTTTCACTTTAGTTGTTTAATAGCTGTAATACTCTCGTTAATGATTAGAGGAAATGATGTTTCTTGCCTCCCACAGAATTCCTGAAAGTGCCACATACATTAGGAAAAAGGAAGATATGTAGCTATTCTGTTGTGATTTGTATTAGAACCTCAAGAATGAGATCTTTAAAGGGCTTTTTGCTGTGGCATATGTGAGATTTCACACTCTACACTAAATATCAAGTCTCTGGTTGGTCTTTTGACATTTCTTTAGACAACTTCTTTCAGACTAGTAAAGGGTAAATAACCAAAAAATCATAAGTACTTTCTGATTAACAATATCTTTGAAGAATAATGTCCAAAATTTTGAAAACAAACAAAAAAGCTCCAGATAATAAGCAAATTCTTTAGGACATAAGATTTCAATTCTAGAATGAGAACAGTCACACATAACAATTTGAGGTGCTATGAATTCAAGTTCAACTTATCAATTAATAACTCATATAGTTCGCAGATAATAGTATTCCTCAAAACCTGTTGACTAAAAATATAGATTAAATTCTACAGGTTAAATTCTTGCATAAGCAAGAATAAGGAAACATCAGTGTTGGGGATATGGATGCTTTACAGTATAACAATTGAATATGGCTATCATTAGCAGTATTTTAAATTGTTATTAATATCTAATATTACAAAATATCATATTAACCAGTATCTCCAAATTCTGTTGTAAAATAGATTTTAGTATGTATTTTTCTGAATCTAATTTTTTTAAAGATTTTATTTATTTGACAGAGAGAGACAGCGAGAGAGGGAACACAAGCAGGGGGAGTGGGAGAGGAAGAAGTAGACTTCTCGCGGAGCAGGGAGCCTGATGAGGGGCTCGATCCCAGGACCCTGGGATCATGACCTGAGCCGAAGGCAGACGCTTAACAACTGAACCACCCAGGTGCCCCTCTAAATCAAATTTTTAATGTAATAAACTTGTTGCATATTTCCTACAGCTATATTCAGCAATTTATCTACATTGCCTCTAAATAGCAATTAATCTATATCATTATGATAAATTTAAAACAGTTTTAGGTGAGTTACCCATTACTTAAAGCTGGTTTGGTAGAAATCATGTGGTTATGAGTTACAATTAAATTCACTTGAGGTCAAAGCTAACAATATCATTTATATCACCAATGCAGTTACTTAATCTTTTTAGACCTCTATGTGTTTACCTAGAGAGTAAAGAGTCTACAGGGTTGTTGTGAGGAAATAAATTGGATATCTGTAAATAATTATTTTAGCTACAAAATTTTGTTATTTTTGCTGTTATTTTCTATAATATAAATATTCATTTTCTGAATTTTTCTCAATTTAAAGACTTTCAAAAACTATAATATGTCAGGTGATACAATATTATAAAGATGCACAAAATAGACTTACCTCTACTCCTTAAGTATTTCTAAAGCAGCAACAACAACAAAAATATATATAAAATGAGCCCCACTGTAGCAGGAATAAAGTTGTTTTGGTAGAACATAGCTATTCCAATTCACAGAAAATCTATAGGACTAAGTTTTAAAAGTAACCACTACAAAGAACACTTCTACTCATCCCACTCAACTTATAGAGATGGCATTGAGTTTAGGATGGCTTTGAAGTCCCTTCCAAGAAGAGACTTTTTCTACTTTCCTAGTCATGCAAATCATTCTGACTTTGGGTATATAGAGTGTTCATGATTAAACAAAATGTCTGTGGGATGCCTGGCTGACTCAGTCGGTTAAGCGTCTGCCTTCAGCCCAGGTCATGATTCCAGGGTCGTGGGATGGAGTCCCATATCCGGCTCCCTGCTCAGTGGGGAGCCTGCTTCTCTCTCTGCTGCTCCCCCTGCCTGTGCTCTCTCTCTCTCTCTCTGATATATAAAATCTAAAATAAACCTAAAATAAAATCTATAAATCTAAAATAAATACATAAATACATAAATAAATAAATAAAATGTTTGCTTCCACTCACAAAATCAACAAAGACGGTAGAGTCTGTGCACATTCAGGAGATATATATGGAATGTGATACAGCAAACTCCCACCATCGTTAATTTGTTATCTGCAGAGTGTACTATTTAGCAGTATGGCCTAACTACTATAGTGGTAAAGAATGCTGGGACAGGTCTCATAAACAAGATATGGTGAAGTCTTCAAACCTGGAGTCTTTTTAAAGGTAATTTGAGAATTCTACGTGATTTCAATATGCAGGAAGAGCAAAGGAGACAAATCAAATGGAGTTCCGAGACCTAGTCAGCTCTTAAAGTGATTCCATGGTGAGGAGGTGAACTGTCATGCAGCAGTGAAATGGCCTTTGGTTCTTTTACTGACTACTTCAACTTCCTTGAAAACAAAATACAAACTTTGGCTCAGCTGAATTTTAAAACCTGTAGTATGAGCTCAGCCAATAATGCATAAAGGCTCTATTTCAGGTAATTGTCACTCAGTGATTCCAAATACTTAATAATGGAAGGTATAGTCTATTGACTTTTCTGCATTCTGTAAAATAAGAGTTGAAGACTGGCAGCTCATATATTGAATTTGTCCCTCAGCATGCTTAATTTGGCAAACATACTATTGACCTCTTAAAAATCTGAAGATTTCCTATAAAAATATCTAGATTTTCCAGTTCCTTGAAAAGTAAGATGCTTGGGCTAGCATCCTTGCAAGGTAACAACTGCTACCCGCTTTATATGGGGCATTATAATACATTATATATATTAACATATATGTTATGTTCTATAACATATGCAACAATATATTAATATATATTTTATGTTATATTAATATATATTATATGTATTAACAGCTTCCTATTATAATGAAGAGATGAAGATACTCATTTTTATTGTATTTTCCCTAGTTGATTTTTTTCCTTGGTGGAAGTGGACAGTCGGGCAACTGCAAACTACATTTTCTTTTGTTTCTGAATCTACTTCTGAAAAGCTGCAGAGAAAATTTGGTTTCACTCTTGCTTCAATATTAGTACTAATTTTATTCTCTTCTGCAAATTAGTATTCCTTCTTTATAAGTCCATCTTATGGATAGTCATGAATAATCCTGAAATTCATCATGCTTCTTTCTTTGCAATAGCCTCTTATAATTTAGAGCCAAATTTATGAATCATTTTTCATATATGAATTTATTTGGAACAATCTCACTCTCAGATTTATTTACATTGCTAAATCTTTTTCTGCTTCTTTAAAAAAGTCCTGGGTGCCTGGGTGGCTCAGTCGTTAGCGTCTGCCTTCAGCTCAGGTCATGGTCCCAGGGTCCTGGGATCGAGACCCACATCGGGCTCCCTGCTTGGCGGGAAGCCTGCTTCTCTCTCTCCCACTCCCCCGGCTTGTGTTCCCTCTCTCGCTGTGTCTCTCTCTGTCAAATAAATAAAATTAAAAAAAAAAAAAAGTCCTTCCTCTTTATAATATTTTATCTTTCCAGGTAATCATTTTGATTATTTCTGGAAATAATTAGCATGCTAAGTAAATAAAGAAACAGGATAGTGATACGTAAGGAAATTTTGAGAAGAAATACATTACATTTAAAAGTACCTAATTGAAGAAACACGATATTAGCTTAAATAAAATTAAATGGTATATACCAAATTCTATACTATATTTCTATTCCTCTTCCCATCCTTTATTTCTTCAGGTACTATGTTGCCTCAAGAATGTCAATAATAATGAAAGGAATTCTATGTTTAACTAATTATTGTAAAAGTCATGCTTTGACTCTTTTAAACATATTTTGGATTTGGTTTCAAAGATCTAGTTCTTTAAAGTCGTGTTAAATCATTAACTCAATGACCTAATGGGAAATTCTCAAGAAGATTTATATAAACCAAGAAATCTAGATAGATCAACCTGATTCAAAAAAGAGACTTGCAAAAGGTAGACTGCTGCTTGAGGAGAAGCAGTATGATGTGATCCAGCAGTGTGGCGACTTTACATATAGAACCCGAGCCTCTTAGCTCAATGTTATTTACCTCTGGAAATAAGCTAGATAATATTCTTTTTTTTTTAAGATTTTTTAAATTTATTTATTGAGAGAGATAGTGATAGAGAGAGAGCATGAGAGGGGGAGAGTCAGAGGGAGAGGCAGACTCCCCGCTGAGCAGGGAGCCCGATGCGGGACTCGATCCCAGGACTCCAGGATCATGAGCCGAAGGCAGTCGCTTAACCAACTGAGCCACCCAGGCGCCCCAATAAGCCATTTTCTAGAGAAATATGTTACCAAACTGACTTGAAAAGAAATAGAAAATCTGAACAGATCTATAATCTATAATAAAAACTGAGTGGTAAAATTATGCCCTCTAATCAAGTATAGGAGAGAAAAAAAACCCAGAAATAATGAGATAATTGCAGAAATTGAGAGGTTTTTTTTAAGATTTTTATTTATTTATTTGAGACAGAGAGAATGAGAGACAGAGAGCATGAGAGGGAGGAGGGTCAGAGGGAGAAGCAGACTCCCTGCCGAGCAGGGAGCCCGATGCGGGACTCGATCCCGGGACTCCAGGATCATGACCTGAGCCGAAGGCAGTCCCTTAACCAACTGAGCCACCCAGGCGCCCCAATAAGCTAGATAAATAAGCTGTGGTTACACAGACAAGGTGGCATCGATGAAAGGGAGAGTATGCTGCTATTGTCTGAGGTTTTTTGTTTTTTGGTTTTTTTTTAAATTCAATTTGCAATTTCTTTGCTTCGCTTGGTATTGTTTGGTTTGTCTATTTGTACTTCATAAGTGAATCTACTCATTTGTTTTCTTATTCTAAATAAACATTTATCTTATGAATCTAAATACAAATGTGATATTTCCCTGAAGCTTTTCTTCTTCCTAAACTACTCGTGTCTAAACTTCTATGGGTGGTTATACTATTTATTAATTGACACCACACACAACCAGATCATAATAAGTTTAAAATGACAGTATAGAGAAGGAAATACAGTAACACCATTATAAATATTCAAATCTAAGTGATGAAACAATTCTCCTTTTAATAATGTTTACATACATGTCACTAATGTAACCCTCCTGATCCTAGTTATATTATTCCCCCAAACTTGGATTCCCTTCATCTATTAATGTCCATAATTTTCTTTAAGACTCAATTAAAAAAACAATTATATAGGACCGGGGCTCTTATTCTGGTGTCTGCAGATTTAGGAAATTCATGGATAAGCTTTAGAGATTTATAAGCTCTCAGATTTTACATGATGCTTTACGTTGTTATACATCTTTTCCCCTGTGGAAGGGACTCAGAGCATTTTTTGACTCACAGAGGACTCTAAGGAGAATGCCAAGACCAATTTCACACTTTCCTGTTTTTATTTTTAATTCCCATTCCATACACCTTGCATGTAAACAGTAGTTTATATGGCATTTGATTTTGCTTATGCTTCAAATTCATCATACTAGAATGGATTAAAACCCAGTGAAAAAAGATCACTCATCTGTTCCTTTTGATTAAAAATAAGCAAAACTGCTTATTGAGAGCACCCCACTTCACAGAAACAAAACCCACAAATCAATATGTCTGTATTTATACAGATGATAAGCAGCAGAGGTGATATTTGAGCCTACATAATTAAACTTAGAGCCTGCTTTCTTTACCACTGTACCATTTCTACCTTTTTGCAAGTCTTTTCTCATGTAGAGCTTAAGAATGAAAAACAAAAAAGAATCAGCTCATATAATAATCATGAAGTAACAATAAACTTGTTTACATTTTGTGTTTCAAATACTGTTGTTCAATCTATTTCATTTCGAATAAAGTGCAATATTTATTTTATTCTGTTGCAAAGTCATGGTAAAATTTGGTCTTTTATGAAAATGAGAGAGCACCATGGATTCTTGTAACAGAGGAAAAGAAAAGAGTTCTTTTCATGATTAAGAGTCAGGCAGGGGCTGGGGGAGAAGTAGAATGGGACAAAAGATAATCTGAACAAAGTTAGCAGCATTCATAAAATTCTATGTAGAGTGTGATGGAGAAGGGGAGAAAGAGAAAACTAGACAGGTGGGCAAGGCCTGGACCTTGAATGACCCTGTGTGCTTTGCTAAATGGTTTGGATTGAAGCCTGAAGGTTACTGGGAATCACAGAAAGACCTTCCACTAGATTCTGATAATGCTCAGATACACAGTATTTATAGATCACTTGGGTAGCATTTAGACAATAAATAGAGAAAAGATTCTAAGATGTTTTAAATTTACAAGGATATATATATACATATATACATACGTGTATGTATATATATATATGCTTCTATTTCATTAGCTCAAACACTCAAAGTTTATACTAAAGTCAAGTAGACTATCTCACACACACACACACACACACACACATTTTTATATTCCTTCCCTTTCCATGTCTCATCCAATTCCCTCACATAAATTAAAAATACCCCAAACCTATTTTTCAATGTCTGTTAGGTTTGGGTGTGTGTTGATGTTTAGAAACATGCTGTCCTCTGCCAGAAAATACAGAAAAAAAAAAAAAATGTGGAGTTTTATTTCCTCCTAACCTCTAGCCAAATGAAATCTGCTTCTGTTAACAGTTGTTGATTTTCCCCTGGATGGAGAGCTGCATTCCTCCGAGGAGCCTGTGATGACCATTCCAACCTGAGTTCCAGGCCTGTGTGTTTCCCCAGAGCCCCAGTTGCTTAAGCTTTAGGGCTTGGCGCACAATCTATCTTCGTAATATGGCTTGTCCCAGTGGAGTGTTAAAATGATGACTATCTTTATATGTATATGCTCATGCTGCTTTACTGTTATGTTTTCATGTTGCTGATGCTGGTTATATTTTTAACTAATGCAATTTTATTGTATTTTTGCCCCGAAGCTATTTAAACCAAGCATACAATTTGGGGAATCTAATAAATAAATAAATGCAGAGCCCTGAAGGAAATGTGGCAACCAATGGTGGAATTTATCCCAATATTTAAATGAATTCACTGTGACTAAATACTTGCAGTTAAAAGACTAGCAACTGTACAGAGACATAAAGGAATTTTTCCTCCGAAAATTAAAAAAAAAATGAAAAGCAGGATTGAAAAAATATACCATACCTTTCTTTTTCTTTTTTTTTAGTCAGAATACATTTTTTGGTTTATAAGAAATGTTAAAGCCCCTCTGAGAAAATAACTAATAATGGTGTTGCAAATATAATGAATTATTTAAATTGTGAGACCAATCTGGGTAGAAAAAAATGACTTTTTTATTGTTTTAATGGAGTTTATACATTAACTTGTCATTCACTGTAAAATGCTTTGAAAAGTAAAAAGCACTATGCATTGCATGTGCATACAGCTTCCTGCATTACCTATAATCACCATGTGTCAGTCCCTGCTCTTTCCTAGCTTGAATCACTATGCATTAATAATTCCTGTACCTAAGGCAGCTGTTTGCTCCAGATACCTAGATATTCTTCACTTGCCTGGAACCACTGAAAATCGGTTTGGCAGTATGTCAACAGTTTCATTTCATTTTCGAACAGAGTGTGGTCCTAACCTTGGCCTTTCTGCCTCAAGAGACCCTTAACATCCCATTAGGAGGTTAGGCTATCCTTTGTTTATATAGATCCTTAGGGGAGGGGTGCGTGTTAAAATCTGCCTCCCAGCCTGTGTAGAGCCTGTGTTGGGGTTGATGAGATGCACTGTTCTGCTCTTCTCCATGTTACATGGGACGGATTCCCCAGGGGCTGTGGCCTGTGTGATGGCATTATAATCTCTGCTGTGAACTAATAATGAAGTCAAGCCCAGAGCCTCCCTCTTCAATTTGTCCTCATCCCAGTGGACCTTGATGATGGCCTGCCTGTCATCTAGGTTATAGATGTTACCATTTGGTTATTAACCTGACCGCCCCTCACTCCCTTCCACCCCAACATACAGGGCATGTTTTTTGTGTTCTACTTTCAATTCTACAAACTCTTTTTACCCTTGCATGTAGCCCTCACTGGAGATTATCCTGACAAGAAAGTGGATGGAACTATCAAAACCATTTATTAGGACATGGGATTTAATGGGAACTTTAATAATAAATAAGAGACCATATTTCAAATCTTTAATGTTTACTGTCTGGTTCAGTTAGAAAAGTGGAAGTAAAAGAGAAGAAAAAAAAAAAAGAAAAGTTGAAGAGAAGGAAATGGGAAAGAATGTGTGGATACCTAAACACAAAATCAATTATTGTAATACTAAAATGATTTGAGTGTTGAAAACGCATAGACATATAGACACAAAAAATATATTGAAGCAGAATTTCAATTCATGGCACTAAATATCCCCCAGTAAGGTAAAATATAGAAGCAAAATCTATGTAAAGCAAATAAAACATTGTTTTTAGTTCATTAAAATTAAGTTTTGGGGTGCCCAGGTGGCTCAGTCAGTTAAGCATCTGACTAGATTTTGGCTCAGGTCATGCATGATCTCGGGGTTGTGAGATCCAGCCCTGCATTGGGCTCCGCACTGGACGCCTGCTTAGGATTCACTCTCTCCCTTTCCCTCTGCCCCTCCCCACCCTTCCCTCTCTCTAAAATAATAATAATTAAATTAAATTAAATTAAGTTTTGATATTTGGAACTCTACCATGAGCATTCCATTTAGAATTTAACATATCATGGGAATGATGAACTTCTACATTATCTAAATATTAGTGTACAGAATGTATCAGTCTGTTGAATTGGCTGTGTAATTGAGAAATCTGTTTTTCCATTTACTGTTCAAATTAGCCAATCACCTTAATAGCTATGTTAGATACCAACTATTAACTAAAACAGGTGGCAATACAGATATTTTACATTTGGAATTTACCTCTTGGCTTAGCAATATGCTTAGCTCACAACAGGCATCAAATATTTACTGGAACAAAATTTTAAATATCACGTTATTTAATTTGATATTTTAAAATAATGTGGAATATTCCTATGTAGAAAGAATGTGTATAGCATATATGTATACACACACACACACACACATAAGGCATACGTTTGAGGAAAGGCCAGAGAATATTATTTAGAAATTATTAATGGCTTATCTTTTCTTTTTTTGGCCTTGTTTTCCTGCCCATTATTTTTTGCCTTTGTCTTTTAAGATTGATTCTATGGAATAGGCATAAAGGATTATTTAAGATTATAGTTCCTTTAGAGTGTGTCTCTACTTGTGTTTTAAATAATGGGTCAGCAAGCTATGACCTGTGGACCAATTTTGGTCCACTACCTATTGTCATAAATAAAGTTTTATTGAGACACAGCCATAATCATTTGTAGACATATACTCTATGGCTTCTTTTGTTCCAGAACAGTGGAGTTAGGTAGTTGCAATAGGCAAAATCTAAAATATTTACTATCCGACCTTTTACAGAAAATATTTGCCAACTCCTGTTCTAAAATGGGGTAAATTCTGGTTATGATTCATAGAAAATACCATTAAAGTGCATACATATCAACAATAACAACATGCTGTGCTGAAAGATTCTGATACCAGTGAATATTCTGTTCCAGGAAGGTCATGGCAATTTAAGTGGATGCTCTTATGCACCAGAGTTATTTGTGGAAAGGTTTTAGATGCAAATAATGACAATTCATTTTCCTTGGGAGGCCCATGTGTACACAAATACCATCCTAAAACCAAAATAAATTTCCTAACAAAAAGTGAATAAATCTGGTCATTACATTGCAGGAATACAAAATCTAAGTACAAATTCAGTTGATGCCTCACATAAATAAAGGAACAAAGGCTGACAGTTCAAATAGGTTCTGAAATAATCTAACTACCGACTATTTATACAGGAAAAAGGCAAAGTTCTATCCTATTGCTTATTTCTTCACTCTCACAAGAGCATGGCCCTACTCAATTACTGAGAGGTGAATTAATTATTTTGTAGATCATCCATGCCCCTTGTCTCTTTTCTTTTTTGTTTGTTTGTTTGTTTGTTTGTTTTAATTTGTCTATTTTCTGCTGAATGCCTGAAGTCCTACCATTTCACTGATCATTACCCACAATGGGAGAATAAGGAAGCAGAATTTAAGACTGTGGAAATTAATTCACTCTTGCCCTTATTTTTTGGCTCTATTAAAAGAAGAGGAAACAGGCTGAGGTTCTTCATTAAAATTAAGTCTTTTTGTTACCTATTGACTTTTGTTATTAATTATATCTTTTAAAAAACAAGAGATGTTCTGCTTAGTGTCAAGATGCATAATTATTGTCAATACAAGAGCTAAATTTATCTAATAAGTGTAGATCTGTTATATTCTGTATAGTTAAGATGAAGATAATTGACTTCTTTCTTCCTATTTTTATGAAACTTTTTAATATTTTATTTTTAAAATTATACTTATCTGATTCCCTTTAATTGTCCTGATAATCACAGATAATGCTAGAAACATTATGGATTCTCAAAACAGGCTTTGTTATTAATTGATTCAAAAGCCTTGAGTCTTCTTTGCTCTTGATGTAAAAGTTGTTTGCAGTATTGAGGTTAAAATGACCTTTAAAAAGCTATTTTGTCCGGGAAAACAAAAAGAGGTTTCCTATGGATAAAATCCATTCATAATTAACATTGTTTTGATATCTCAGTGTTAACATTTCCTGAGGAAAATAAATCAGTCTGCGAGAAAATGAAGTTAAGCCAGACAATTGGTATCTCATTGAAAGTGGATATTATACCTCTCTAAAAGTAGATGAAGTTTAAATTTGCTTTTACTTGTATTTTATCAGAAAACAATCCATGTTTTCATTAAAGGAGGATAATTAAAAGTCACTAGAAGAGAAGATCATATGATTTTGCTGACTACATAATTTGCTAATTTCTTCAAATTCAAAGACAATATTTTATTCTCAATAAAATTCAGTGAGACATAGCAGCAGTTATTTTGATTGTGTGTTTTAGTAAAAATTAATTGAAAGCACCTTCAGAATATTTTCATAAAAGAAAAACAAAACAGATGATTGAGTCTGATTGTGTATAGTATTTATTGGTATCTTGTTTCCTATGTTGTTAGGATTAAACTGTGCTGCTAAAAACGTGATGGGTTCAGCTGAGATGGGATAGGATATAGACCAGAAGTCAAGAGATAGTGGTTTTAATTTCCATTCTCTCCATGCTTCAATGTGTAACCTAAGTCTTCGGCCACAAATCGAGTTTTGATAACTGCACTCCTCCAGGTGCATTCAATGTCCTTAGGTAGGATATTATCCCTTTTTGGTTGGCCTTACAGTCTGATTTTCCTGGATTTTCCACAAAGAATTTAGCATAATCATTTATATCCAAAACCTCTGGGGCACCTGGGTGGCTCAGCTGGTTAAGCGTCTGTCTTCAGTTCAGGTCATGTTCTCAGGGTCCTGGGATTGAGGCCCACATTGGGCTCCCTGAACAGTGGGGAGCCAGCTTTTCCCTCTCCCTCTGCCCCTACTTGTGTTCCCTCTCTCGCTGTGCCTCTCTCTGTCAAATAAATAAATGAAATCTTAAAAAAAAAAAAAAAAAAATCCAAAACCTCTCCTGAAAATGTCTTCCTGGCTAAAAGTTTTCAGTCTCAAATCTCTAACACAGAACATGATCAATTCCTTTTAGGAAGCAGCATGTTTTTGTTACTCTTATATACTCATAAGGATAATTTTATCTAAATGAGCCCTTTTTCTCATCTGCCTGATAAAATAACTGAACTGAATGATCTTTCATTTTCTCCCAGCTTTCTAAATTTTCTAAGTCTATGAGGTGAAACTTTTATGGCAGACTAAGATTCTTTGGGTGACTGAAGAAATTGTCTTTGTGGGAATGTCCACAGCTATTGTAATGATGAAGTTTCAGAATCTACTTTATCAAGGAGAGTTGTGGGAGTGAGAGAACAGAAACAAACAAACCAAAAAAAGAGACAGGCAGATTTACTGCGGTTATTTAATATAATGTTTCAGGTTCCTTCTAGTGCTCTTTGGGAAATTTCATTACAATGACCTGTAATAAGTAGAAAGTTCTTTTTTTTCTCTTAAAGAAAAATGAGAATGCAATGGAGAAAAACATAGTAATTATTTGGAGATCATATAAATGTTATGCATAAAGAGTTAGAAAAAAAAGGGAAGGGGTGAATTATATTCCATCATTACACAAGCAGGGAGCTCAATGGAAGAATAAAGAACAGAAAATCTTTGCTTGAAACTCCAGCTGTGTAATCCTAGGCAAGTATTTTAACCTCTTTGAGTAATCCTTATTGTTAGGACTAAATGGAATAACAAATGTCAAATACCTGGCAACTAGTGGGTGGCCAACATATGCTAACTCCTCCTCCCAACACTGAATTATTACTAATGGGATCTTCTCACTCACTTACTGTTAAATAACATATACTAGAAAAATTAAACTCTTCCTATCTTTCTGGAAAGTACTATCTATTGGACAGAGAGGATGTAAACAAAAATAAATAAACACTAATACAAGATAAGGGAGATGTCCTATCTATTTTATTTTATTGAATCCTGGACTGAAAGTGCAAATATTTATTGGATAAATGAAAGTGATTACACTTTATTAAGGAGATGTACGTGAACAGATCAGTATGCCTAGTCTTAAACATCATCATGAAAATAAACTCCAGGATCAGGGGATAAGGCAAAGAAACAGAAAAGAAAGTTACTAGTAACACAAAATGAATAAGGGTTGAATTCTGAGGGTCTAATCAAATTTTGTGGTCAAGAAATAAACTCTTTCACTCAATAATTATTTACTGAGCATTAACTGTGTATCAGATATCGTACTTGACTATGAAACTACAAAGACAAAATTATTCTAGCTTCCTTCTTATATCTGTCAACAGGGAAGTAGTAAGGCAAATGAATGAATGAAGGAATAAATGAATGAATGAGGACAGAGCCCCCAAAAAAGTGAAAGTTTCCAAAGCAGAAACAGAGCTAAGCAGTTAAAGCAGAAGAATATGACCATGTGTAGGAATACATATTAATAATGTTATACACTTAACTGCCTAATGGATTTGGGAACTTGTTAAAGATTATTCATAATAAATCAAAATTGAAGGTCAATACATACTTAATTTCAAATTTGCATTTAATTTGCATTTGTGATGTAAATAAAAGATCACATATGTTCTATCACCCAGTTCATGTGCCTAGTGCACCTGGCAGTAAATATTCCCTTTGTAGACAGCCAAACAGAAGGCATTAAAGGACAGTGACCATAAATCAGGATCAGATGACCCTTCAAAGTAAAGAAAAATCCAAATATTTGAGGGATATTTCAGTTGCATTTAGGCGAAATTGCAAAATTTAGGCAAAATCAATTCTAGAAAAGCCTGTTCTATTATCCCATCAGGTCTGTGCTGTAATTATTGGGTATAAATTTTTACAACAATTTCTGAATGGAAATTGACCTAAAGAATAGCTGTCTAAAGATACTAAAAAAAAAATTTTATGTTTGCTTTAGAAATGCCTTATTCCTTGGGAAAATTTGGTTAAGACTATTCCCAAAAGAGTAGAAGAACGAAAGTATATATAATTCAAATGAATTAAACTGTCAACAATAAGATTAATTCTATATATTTTTTATTTTATAGATGCATATGTCCAGTCTCCTTTTTTCATTCTTTCTTCCTTTCTTTCTTCCTTTCTTCCTTTCTTTCTTCCTTCTTTCTTTCCTTCCTTCTTTCCTTCCCTCCTTTCTTCTTTCTTTCTTTCTCTTTCTTTCTTTCTTTCTTTCTTTCTTTCTTTCTTTCTTTCTTTCTTTCTTTCTTTCTTTCTTTCTCTTTCTTTCTTTTCCTTTCTTTCTTTTCCTTCTTTCTCTCTCTCTCTCTCTGTCTTATTTTTCCTTCTAGACAGAGTCTTTAACTCTCTGTCTAGAAAAGACTGAAATCTCATTTTAACTCCACTCTTCATGTCTTCACAGGTAAAACCATCTTTTTACAAAACTTTTTAATACTTAATAAATGACCAGGCCTAAGGCTCTAAAGGGAGGTCCCTCATACCAAATTGCTTGAGGGTCACTTATTTTTTCCATTTGTAAAAACTATTCACCCAGTAGCTCTACAAAAGACTCACTATAGAAATATGTGCCAACCAAAGTAGTCAGAACCAAAAAAGAAACCAGAGCTAAATTAATGATAAACAGGCAATGATGCAAAGGAAGGAATCATTGTGCTATGGATTGTCTTTCTATTCACCTCTTGCTTGTAGACTCTGTGTGTGCAGTGCTTTCTAAAGATACTGCGTCTTGTTTGCCTAGTAAGGGAGCTTGGAAGTGAGAGGAAAGACCATCACAACATTAAGGGGAAGGAGATGAATATAAATTTATCTAAAAGGCGACTAGCAATTAATAGTTTCTCCACATATTAGTCACACTAATGATGAAAAAAAATGATCATCACTATAGAAATTCTTTTTTGAAAGTGGTTTCATAGAGAATATGAATGAACTTAAATTCAGGAATTTTCTAAAAAGGGGATAATATATGGAATGTTCCATTTCCTGGTTTCTTCTGCTCCTTTACCATTAAAAGTTAACTCAAGAGTATTTTTGCCCTTTTGAAAACAATTTGAGTTGAGAGAAACTACACACATGCTCTTTTAACCCAGGCAATGTACAGCAAAGTGCTGAGCAATTATATGGTGGATTTGATCAGTTTTGACAGCCTGTCTTGAAACTTAAGCTAGAATCCCCTGCTCTTTCTTCCACAGCAGGTTTCGAGACTAAATTATATGACTAATTGCATCAAATTTCTACTTTACTTTGGCAATGGCCTTACAAAGCTTGCATGTGCAAAATGACTTTCCTGATCAGCTTTAACAATTCTGTCATGATTATTTTACAACTTCCATATCAGAATACATAAAATAATGATGGATAAAAATATTTGAATGCCCTCTGAAACACTCTGAATTGTCTTGTATCAAAGTCATCCTAGAATATCCCCATGCTTTCTTCAATTCCTGCAACTTGTATTCACCAAATAGCGTATTTGATTAGGGAATTTATAATCTGATAAATATAAATTAGTTCAGGAAGTTCTCATTCTTTTCTTGAAACATATCCAAGAATCATGTAGATTATCTGGATCATTTCCTTAGTATGTATAATGCCGTAATCATATTAGAAATGCATGGTATTCACATTGACAGTATATCCTTTACAGTAACGCACTTGTGAAATTGAGGTGCTCTAAAGGTAAAGGCCATTAATATTAAATAGACACTGATTCTATAATAATCCAAACCTAAGAAATTATCTAGTGAGGCTACCAGGGGATGGGCCACTCACTATAGATACTCATGAAGCTAAAGCAATCTCTCCAAATCTTCTTAATGTGCAATGATCATTTTAACTTAGAGACAAATTCACATAGAAAAGAGGGATGGGATCTCACTTCTGAGATGAAAGTAAATTGACTTTGGGGCAATTTATCTTTCACAGCATATCAGGGGCAGTGCCAGCAGACCACAGATGTACACCTCATGAGGAGCCCACCAAGACATCTGTGAGGTGGGGGGAAATACAGTTTATATTCAAAGCGTAACTTAGTAATGACATGTCAACCATACCCCAGATGAATGTTTCCAACATATAAGAAAAAAAGGAAAATATATTTTTGTACACCTTTTCTTTCTACATGCAAGGTTAGTGATAAGTAAAAAGCTCTAGTTCCTATATATTAGTGAACCAACTAAAGTAAGAGAGAAAATGACAAAAGAATGAGATAGAGATAAATAGGGGTGGGGTAGAAAGAAAAAAAGAAAGAGAAAAAGGGAAAGAGGAGAGGGAGGGAGGAGGAAGTGACAGAGGAAACAAAAGAAAGACAAAAGGAATCATGTCAGAGAAAAAATATAGAAATTTTCCATTTTATAAGTTGTGAAATATTTGCAGAAGACAAATATATGCCCTTGGAAAACACTTTGAAAATGATTCCTTTCTTATGACCATGCAATATATGCCCCCCACCCCAGCATCCAATTCATTAAATAAATACTTTATTGTCCATTTGCATGCTAGATTTTAAATACTGAACAGGGACCATGTTTCTTCATCCTTTTATCCATCTTTTGGTACAAGCACAGTCCCTGGCACATGAAAAGTTTTCAATAAATATTTGTGGAATAAATGAAAGAATGAATGACAAATTCTTCCAATTTCTTAAGGAGAAAGAAAACTTCTACTTAAAAAAAATGTTACTGGGGGCGCATAAGTGTCTCAGTAGGTTAAGAGTCTGCCTTCAACTCCAGTCATGATCCTGGAGCCCCAGGTCAGGCTCCCTGCTCAGCAAGGAGTCTGCTTCTCCCTCTTCCCCTCCCCACACCATTCATGTTCTCTCACTATCTCTCTCTCAAATAAATATATAAAATCTTTTAAAAAGTTACTGATTGTATGCATTTTTGCCAGGCTAATGATTTTTTTTCTGTGATAGTTCCAACATGATTTCTAATTTATTAACATGCCCTATGGCTGATCAAACTTTGCAAATGACAGAGTCAGGTCTGCCCATGGATAATGCTGAGGACCACAGTCACAGTCTCCTTCTCTTCACTTACATTCCAGAAGTTTATCAGTGGGAACACATCATCATTTAATAGGGGGTATTTCAAGCCTTAAAGAAACAAATTTGGTGTTGAAATAAAATAAAAATTATGCCTTTCTTGTTTTTTGTTTGTTTGTTTTCCTTTTGGGGTGGGTTTGGGGTTTAGCGATTTAGAAGTTGGAGGGGATTAAAGGAGTGGTACATAAAGCATCTAATGAAAGTAGGAAGCAAACACCACAGAAGGTATCAAAGTATAAGGAGGTGTTAAGATGAGAAACCAGAGAAGTTAAAGAGAGAAAGTAGTGATCGCTCAATTATTTTACACTGTTCCAAATACATATATTTTTTTATCCACTGAGTAAATTATTTTTATATAATATTCATTCTGAAATACTTAAATATTATATATCAATTTAAACTGAGAGTTCATAGCTTCACAAAATTACTAACCTTCCCTGGTACAATTGGTTTGGGCTTCATCACTGAAGTCTCCACAGTCATTGTCACCATCACAGGCCCAATGGCCTGGGATGCATCTGCCATTGGAGCATCTGAACTGATTATCCAAGCAAGAGTGAACACAGCCCACCTCATCACTGCCATCCCCGCAGTCATCATCTGGAAAGAAGCATCAACATCAAGGGAGTGAAAACTGATCCAGGAAGAAAATATTCCTTATGAAATATCTACCATTTCTTTTTGCCATATAGAGTATTCTCTTGTTTTTGATAAAAGAATGATAAATTAATGATGAGCATTTCCCATGAACAGTGGGGGGATTATCTTCATTCCGATACTGTTCAGCTTCTGATTGAACATCAACTACTAAACGAAGAGGGAAAATAATCCTTGACTTTGGATTTTAAAGCTTAAGTTCTATTTCCCTCAGAAATGACTAACCATTGACTGAACAAATCTATGCAGCATGAAATAATTATAAAATGGGAGGACAATGGTGATTGCAAGAATTTCATGAAATGATACAGCTGGTGATATAATTATCGTGGAAAATTATTGCTTAGACCTATAATCCCTGTGCCCCCAAGTTTATTACCATATCTTTAATTCAGACCCTTCTTCTCTATTCTCAACAGGAGGAGTCACTATGTACCCTTCCCCTACTGACTCATAAGTGTGTATTTATACTGGGAAATTGTCACTATCTTTAGCAATGATTTACATTCTTTATTAACAACTGTTGCAGGAGGGAGGTGAGAGGAATGTGAAGTGAAAATAGATTAAATTGAAATCAGTGAGTGAGAATGTATAATTTATACATAATTCATTTACTTGCGTTTGGCATAATTTAGCATAATGACACAATTGAGTATAAGAAAGCAAACATTATTTGTATATAAAGAGCAAGGTGGCAGAGTTGAGACCATTCGGATAATTCCATAATAATTTATAAACTCCTCCATCCTGAGGTGACAGAGCACTTTACATCGATGATTCAGAGAACCTGAATCATCCAGGTCATTTCCTCAATTGCCCCCTTTACTTCACGTCTGCAGGCTTAGACTATGTCCAGCGTAATATCTGAACACCAATCTCTTTATAGCCCCAAGGGACAGATATCGAGTTCCATTATCCTTAATGCTAATCCCCACTGATGTGCCAGGTGCCCTCTCAACACTTGTCTTAGCCATTTTGCTTGGCTCTGCAAACTTCTCGTACAAACTACGTCTGAGGGAGGTGAAGCAGCACTGACAGCCGGGCCCCCAATCAAATCAGTGCAATACTGGGAACAATTGGTACTTGCCAGAGTCGCAGTGCCATTTGCTGCTAATGCATCTTCCACTTTTGCATATAAATTGAGTTAGTGGCTCACAAGTTGGAAATTCTATGAAAGATATAAAAACATTCAATAGGGAAGATGTTATTGACTGTGCTTGATTTAATTTGCATCTCATCTGCCAATGTGACCAGAACTCCACCCCTGTCCTCCACAAAAGGCAGAGGAAACAGGAGATAAACAAATATAGTGACATAAACTTCTTAAGGGCATAGGATACCCATACTTTTAGTATTTTTTAAATGTGTAGTTTACAATGACTGAAAGCCTACGGGAATCATTTGATGAAGGACTGTTTGTATTCCCTGCACTGCACCACTGATAAGAAGGTTTGGAATATTGGCCCTTGGGCCTTGGGCTGGTCTAACAGTTATGCTTCCCAGGGCTTCCATCTAGGCCTATTCTGCATTGTTCCTTTCTAAGAGTTAGGACTTTACAAAATATTTGAAATCATGTTACTGAGCATTTTCTTAGTATTTGCACCAGTTAAGCACATTGGTGATGGTGTCTTTAGGAAATAAGGATTTTGAATGACATTGTTATAATGTTTATAGAATGACTTATATTTTTCCCTTAAAAACTATGACATTTTAAAGTTAAAGTCTATATTAACCTATAGTTTTTGGCAAGTCACGACTAGCTAGAATAGTAAAATGTGAGCAAATTAATTTTTCATGATAGTCACAAAGACATAGGTTGTGTATTATCTTCAAAATAATACTTCAAATTAAATTGAAGGCTATAATATTCATCCTCATTCTTAAAATGGTAATAAAACAATAAGTCAACTTTGGAGGCTGTGAGAGCTCTCTCTAGTGTGTAGTTGAGCTGGGAAAAGAAAATCAGCCAGACTGACCAGCAACAGCATCCAGTGAACAGACTACAAGTGAAAGCCATCTCTAGTACCAGTAACTTGTCCAATATGTAAGAAAAGTGGTAGACTCAGATCTGGTTGCTATGGTATTGATTACTTGCTTTCTACTTCTTAAAAACCAATTTCTTTGTGTGAGTTTACATTTGAGTATATCCCCCTGAGGTACTGGAATTTGAATGGATATTATTCTAAAACTGAACGAATCTTAATTAAATTTTGTGATTACCAAAGACATGCCTCGAGATATACATTTTAGAATAAATTTAACTTTTCAAAACCAGAAAAAATGTGATCAGAGCCTAAATATGCTTCAAAGACAGAAGAGGAGTCAATCACTTACTGATACGAAGAGATAAAAGACTACATCAAAAGTTATCCATGCAGCAACTCAACAAATTTTCTGACATATAAAGGGAAGCACTCAAAATAAATGTGAAAACGCCCAAGGCATAATTTAATCAATACTTCTAAGAGAGTTTTCTTTTGTTACCTGACAATATAATGAAAACTTAGGTGTTTATGTTTCAAGAATCAACAGGGATGTTGTCCAAAATATGTTTTCTTCTTTAGATAAACATTTAATGTTTCAAAGATGTACAGTAAACATGAATAATGACTTTAAACAAAATATCAGCATAAGTAATGGTTAAAATGAGTAAAACACAAAAAGCAGATTCTAAGATACGATGAGATCTAACTTTTAAAAATAACATTGCATCTTTTTGAATTTAGAATAGGTTAATTCACATTTTTAATCTCTCTTCTATAAACGTAGGAACATATTAACCAACATCATACATTTAACTAGGAAAAAAATAAATCACCCCAAGCATTTGGAGACCTCTGAAATTTGGTACTACTTCATTGGAAGTTTTTCAAGTGACCTGTAAGAGTCTACCTCTTAGATCCTAAGTCAAAAAACTGCCCCCCCCCCGCCAAAAAAATCTGGAAGTTAGACCCCAAAAGGTAAAAACTTTTAAAGTAAATAAAATAATCTAAAACCCAGTGTACATTCAATCTCTAAGAAAACGAATGATATATCTGCGCACAGTGAATATAACATACATACTTGCATATAATGGGTATGTGTTCTTAAATAGTTGTATCTTATTTCTGATTTATTTTTTTACTTAATACTTAGTTACATTATTTCTCTTGGCAACCTCCTTGTCTGACTTAATTTATATGACCAAAGGTAAATTATATAGAATTTAAGAAAATGGTAACTAGAAGAAAGCATGGGACAAATCACTAAAAGGAACAAAGGCATTAATTGAAGGGACAGGAATAAGGGAGTGAAGTTACTAATGTTTCATTTCTGTTTCCTTGACAAAGCACTGTGACACTGAGTAAATCACACAGCCTCTCTGGTGACAGACATGTGGTTTGTAACACGATCTCTCAGGTTCTTAAAGTCCTAAAGGTCAAGAAGTCAGAAGAAAGGTCATCTGGAAAAGCACAACACCCTGAAGGCATTTAATGTAGCAAAAATAGGGTTTATCTACCGAATAACTCCTGGGATTATCATAGCAATCCAGTAAAAGATAGTAGCTGAACTTCAGGAAAAAAAATTGAAGAATAAATTTAATATGTTAAAATTATCTTTGGATTTTCTCTGCTTAATAATGCAGTCAAATGTGCAACACACTTTAGAAGGAGTTCCATCAAAAATTTAAGTATAATATAAGGCACTTCACTTTTCGCTAACATTGGAAAATACTGTATCCATAATTTCTTAGTATCTTATCACAGGTATCTGATAGTAAGAGGTCTAATGACAATATACTCTTTCTCCTAAAAAATAAAACAAAATCTTCTTAAAATAAATTTAACATTTTCTCTGTTCTTCCATATTAGCATTAATTTAAAAGTTGAAAATAGTATCTGGTAGTTCAGTCTGTTTCTAGGTATTTGTTCTTTTTAAGATACCATTATGAATTCTTATATTTGAAAAAGACTTAAATATTAAACACAATCTTTTCTTTCTCGACTTTGACTTTGGATCTCCCATGAGACACACTGAAGGACACTTGGAAAGATTACCTGATTAACTCTGAAGAGAAAAAATTATGAATGAAAGTGGCTTACATTTTATATTAAAATTACACTAAAGAAAAGAAAACTATATTTTATTTTTGTGGTGACTTCAACCTCGTAGAATATTTAATGTGGAGTAATGGACTGTTAAAAAATCTACTATTGTTGCAGGTGGTATGCTCAATTTATCTATTATATCTTTCACTTAAAATTTATTGCCAGGTTATATGTATGCTATTATGTAAATGGCAACAATCTTCTCTCCTCTCAAGGGTAATCATCGTTGGTATGGTACTTATATTTATCCAGTACACAAAGCTTAAAGGTAGTTTTCAGATCTAATTTGTTTCTTTCCTGTCTCTAGGAATTTTCCTACTTCTTTCTCCTTCTTGGGCTCAAAGTGAATATTTCTAAGTAACTTATTATTGAAGTCTCAAAATAAAGTTATCATAGGTCCGTTCGAAAGTATGTAGTCCACATCCTGTATGTATATAAAGTTGACCATCGTGATTAAGTATGGGGAAAATGTATAGGAGATTCAAGTCAAAATAAATGACAAAGTAAGAATATTACAGGAGTCCAGGGTTAGAAAAGTGTTATCTAAATTTGAAGGAGATGATAATACTCACGTTACATATTATTATTTATTGAGTATGAGATACTAGGCTAGTTATGTATATACATTGCCTATACTCTTCACAACAGCCCTGCAATTGTTATTGCTAACCCTGATTTGTAAAAGAAAACAGCATAACTTGCCTGAGGATACACTGCATATCCAGCCAGTGTCAGAGTAAAATCTGAATAATAGTGTGACCGATTCCAAAATATATTATTTTATCCTTATGCCATCCGATCATACCAATACCCTTTAAAAAAATTATAGCACAGAAACATTTTTGTAAGGACTGAAAATTTAATTATTCTCTCTGTGTTTTATGCAGCCCATTTAAATTTTAATTCTGTTTATTACCTACTCTAAGGTACATAATTAAATACGGATATAGGAAAATAGTGCTTTTTAAAATTATATAGATTATAGGATTATATCCTTTGAGGAAATATATAACATTTCTAGATAATGATACCAGCTGTGGCTCTTGAGAATTGGTACGTGCACAGGACAGACTTCAAAAGATCCAATTAAGTAAATATACTTTGGAGAAAACCATAAGAAAACAGTGTACCACAAATCATCTTCATTTTGTTGCTCTTTCATTGTTGTTACATAAAAACCTCATTTTAGACATCACATAGGTCATATATAAAGAACATTGTAGGCAGGCAAAGCTGAGTTGAAAGCTTGATTTTAACACTAATTGTTATATGACCTTGGATACTTACTTAAGATCTCTGACCTCAAGTTTCTACTCTGTGAGACAGAGTAGAACAAAACTACTTCAAAAGTTTTATTCATTCAAAATATTGAGAGCTTTATACCAGATAGAGTTCTAAGCCTTAGTGACAGATCACCTAGAATGAATGAATATGAATGAATAAAATAGTGCTAGGCACTGGAAATACAAAGTTCAGCATTTTCATTTCTCGCAGTGCTTACAATCTAGTAGAAAAAATACCTGTAGTATATTTAAACAAGTGACTTCAATAAATTTCTGATAAATGCTATGATAGAAGCAACATAAGGTGTTTTTGCAACCCACAACAGAAGTCAAAACTACTCTTAGATATTCACCCCAGAGGAAGTTATCTACAAGCTGATATGAATGATATGTTTAGGTTAAATCAGGAGGGGAGCAGGAGGGGAAGAACTACTTTTAGCGTATTCTAAAGATGGCATTCCTGAAGGCCCAGAAGTCACAGTATATAAAATGTTTGAAAAACTAAAAAAATTTTGGAATGGCTGCAGAAGGGTATAAGAAGCAGTGAAATTTTAGGAGCTACAAATAGGCTGGAGCAATAGATTTGGAAATGATTACTACTGATATAACAGAGCCTTGGAAGTCCAAAGGAACATCCAGGAAGTATATGCAGAATGAGACTAATAGGAGACCTAGAAAAACATATTGAACAGTTCTGGCAATAAGGAAAACAAAGAGAAATGTTAGACAAAGTAATAACCAACCATTTTAATACATGGTTGCATGTGTAAGAAAATAATATAAATTTTCAGAGCCCAGAAATTAAAAGGGTACTGAAAACAAGAACAGTTAGTGGGTTATCACAGCAGTGTGTGTGTGTGTGTTGTGTGTGTGTGTGTGTGTGTGTGTAAAATCAATGTTGCTGAAATGTCTGAAGAATTCATGTTTACTCTTGACAGAAATTTAAAGGGCTGAATTTCTTTTGGAGATGCTCAAGATACAAGGGAAAAGCAAGAGAATCTGAGGATTGGAAGGATGTTATATAGAGAGATCGCATAAGAAGTTAATCAGGAGGCAAGGACTAAATAACTGGTATTGTAAGAGTGTTTCACAAACCTGGATGTATATTAGAAGTACCTGTACAGCTTTTGAAACTACTTATACCTGAGCCTTTATTATAATTCAATTAGTAGTGTAGTTCCTCTGGAGCTGTGGGTTAAATCCTCTGTATCAAAAAGAGGAATTCTTAATCTCAGGAAACAAACTGAGCGTGCTGGAGTGGTGGGAGGTGGGAGAGATGGGGTGGCTGGGTGATGGACATTGGGGAGGGTATGTGCTATGGTGAGCGCTGTGAATTGTGCAAGACTGTTGAATCACAGATCTGTACCTCTGAAACAGTACATTATATGTTAAAAAAAAAAAAAGAAGAAGAAGAAGATAGCAGGAGGGGAAGAATGAAGGGGGGGGAATCGGAAGGGTGGACGAACCATGAGAGACGATGGACTCTGAAAAACAAATTGAGGGTTCTAGAGGGGAGGGGGGGGAGGATGGGTTGGCCTGGTGGTGGGTATTGAGGAGGGCATATTCTGCATGGAGCACTGGGTGTTATGCACAAACAATGAATTATGGAACACTTCATCTAGAACTAATGATGTAATGTATGGGGATTAACATAAGAATAAAAAAAATAATAATAATTAAAAAAAAAAAACTACCACATACGGGATACTAAGTCCTGTTTAATTCTAGACCATGAATTTGTTTTTAATTCTGGCAAAAAACAAAACAAAACATAAAATTTACCATTTTAACTATCTTTAAGTATATAATTCAGTAGTGTTAACTGTATTCACCTTGCTGTGCAACAGATCTCTAGAACTTCTTCATCTTGTAGAACTGAAACTCTATACCCATTGGACATCAACTCCCCATTTTAGACCATTAATTTTACTAAGGTCATTAAAAATACAACTATATTCATTGTAGAGAAATTGGTAGGGAAAGAGCCTACAAATGGTCATGTAAGGATATATGAAAGAAGTGGTAAGTTTCACTTGTAAAGGAGAAGGTTAGATAGGCATAATGGTGCCTTTGGTTATCTAAAGAGTGATCCTGTGACAAGGTTATAGATTTAGATGGCGTAGCTTCAGAAGACAGCACAAGAATCACTGAGTAGAATCTATAGCAATATTGCTCCACAAAGGAGGAATATTCTGACAATTACTGCCCACCAGTAGAATTAACTACCCTGTGGAATGGCCAGTTCTTTGTTCCTGAAAATATTCAAACAAGGACTGGGTAAGCATCATTGAGACCAGTTTTAGAATTCTTACATCAGATGGATGATGGAATTAGATAGCACGTACAGGCAACTACCACTACCTGTGAGTCTCTGAAACAGATAATGAGGAGTGAATGGGTCTGAGTTCTAGTGCTTGCCATATCTACTAACTCTTTCTGCAACTTTGGACACACAACTTTCAGTGCTTTAGTTACCTTATTTATAATGTGAGGGGCTAAAATGAATGGTTTTCTTATTCTTTCTAAATTTCCATATATTGAATAAACATGCATTATGTACATTTTGCAGAATCTGTCTGCACTGGGCAGCATGTGCCTTCCTGCCTTAAAAGGAAATAGGAAGGGAGAAAGGGAGAGGGAGAAGGAGGGAGAAAATGATTGACTGAGTTAAGTAAATAAATACAAGTAATAGCGGGATTTTTCCTTTTGCCATGGCACCCATTTAGATCCAATGTTACGAACAAGGAAATGCTAAGCACTCTTGCATTTTATAGACAGAATCCAGTAGTTGGAGCTATTCCTTATAAAAGAAGAGTAATCTACAAGTCAATTTTGTTCAAAGACCAGTGGATTCAAAGGAAGGAGAGATTCCATGAGAATCATTCATGAAATTTTATGAGTGCATGAGAAAAGGGAACTGATTGAATGTTGCTCAGGAAGTAGACTGACCATTTTACCCTGCATCTAGAGAAGAAGAAAGAACTGGAGAATGGTGGCATCCAAAAGATGGGTCATTAGGAGACTAGCCTGATCACATTTAAGAGAGTGGGTGAGGAGGGACAAAAAGTGGACCCACAGAAGAGAGCAAAACTTTTTTTTTTTTTTTTTGGTCATATCAGCAATGCAACCAAGAGGGTGCCCACCTAGCAAAGGGGGGTGGGAATGATGGGGGGATGGGGATAAAAGAAATCTAGTTGTGGGGAAGAAGAAGAGGAAACAGAGAAGAAAGAGGGAGTTGAGGGAACTATGAAGGGAAGCCTCTCTGAAGATCTCACATAAGAGTCTCTCAAGAGAGCAGCATTGCTTATGTGTCAGAGGGCAGGAACCTTCAGAGAAGCAGAGAAAGTTACCACCGGGCCTACTTAAAAAGATAGTACCTATTTCTCCAACTGTCCCATGTGACTGAAGAGCTAAGGCTAGCAGAGGGAAGAGATGTAGGGAGGTAAAAACAGAACACGGTCGCCTCTCATCTAAGTTCTTAGAACCTAAAGTCTAGCCAGCAGTGGGGGGAGAAAAAAGCTTTGACTAAGATATAATACTGGAGTTTCAAAACAGGTTGGATCAAGTTACAGAAACTAAAAGTTGGCAGAATCGTTGTGTCTGCCAAGATGTTATCAAGGAATGACAGAGCAACTGAAAGCAGTGCTTGGCAATATTCACATTTTGCCAGTAATTAATAATTACTGGGTTAATGTGGGTTAATGATCCTCTGGGATATTAATCCTCACTTAAGTTGTTACAAACGTATGCATTTTTTCTCACAAAATTAATTATAATAATAATATAAGTATATAATAATAATATATTTCATCAGAAACTTTGTTTTTCCAATAACCTAATTGAAAATATCTTTGATACACAACATACACTGATTTAACTGGGTAATGATTTCTTTTTGACAGCTCTCTCTTTTGTTTGTGTCTGATATTTGCCAATTCTCATTCTGATTCTTTCCTCCTTAATTATGTGGAATAAAATTACAAGAACATTTACAAGTAAAATTACAAGTACATGAGACACAATTTTACGATCTTCCTAGATTTAAAAAATCAACATCCATAAAATGGAATCATATTAACTTTGCAAGTTTTAGTGGATTTTTATTTATACCCCATTGAATTGACTTTCAATCTGTTAATAAATTTCAGCTATTTTCCCAAGTTAAATCTTTTGAACAAATCAGAAGTTATCAACTCACGTTAAGGTTATTTATTTAAAAAATAATAATAAATATAAGCTATGTTGAGATCCTTGGAAGATAGAACAATCTCAATATAGTTAAACTCAGTTTAAAATAAACAAATAAATTTTGTTTTTGACAATAAATTCTCCAAGGGGCAAAATGAAAGTTTGCCTGAAATATTCTTATATTTAATCATGAAATGCACTTATGTTTAATGTTGTAATTTGGAGATGGGAAGAAAATTTGTCTGGATAATTGCTTCCATCTTAACTCATTTTGCATATATAAACAAAATTATGTCATTAAGTATATACGTAAGATAAAAATCAAACCTGAATGGTGTTCCCTAAAGTATGGTTCCTTGACCAGCAGCAGCATTAGAATCAGCATCAATTGCTAGAAATATAAATTATGAATCACCTAAGACCTACTTGATCATAGTCTTTGGAAATCAGGCCCAGAATTGTCATTTTTGTTTTTGTTTTTGCCTTTGCTTTTTTAATAAGCCCCTCAGGAGATTCTAATGCATGCTCAATTTGAGAAACTTGGCCGTAAGGGTTCTCAGACTTGACTGCACACTTACACCGCTTGGACAGCATTAAAATTAGTGATTCTTGAGTCTGACCCCTAGGGACCCTTACTTAATTAGTCTGGGGTGAGGCATGGCAGATGATTCTGAAGCTTCTCAGGTGATTTTTTTACTGACAGCTAAAGTTGAGAACCAAAGCTAACACCCTTGAAATGAGTGACCACTTAGTTCCTTGACACATAGTCCACTTCCAACACAGTCTTCACAATTTTAACATATCTGCTCTTATTTGCAGAATCAATATACAGAGTCTCCTGTCTACACATGCCAGTCCTGAAACACAATAAATAGTTGCAATAATAATGAAAAAAAATAAAAAAGATGAAGGGGGAATCCTCAAAGACCTTCCTAATTATGTGTTTGCCCATATATAATCTCAACCTAAAATATGCAATTAACTTGTTATAAAAGCAAATGCTAATAAAATGAATTAGGTTTATAAATAGGTGCTAGTGAATTCCACTAAAATTTGACCCTCGGTTTCAGTACCTTCTGCTCCTAACTACAACCAGAAGCATTTCTAACCATAGGTTTCTCATGTTTTAAAATCCAAATTTGGGTATTATTTTCAGTATAAAATAGTAATTATTAAACAAAACAGAAGCTGTTTGTGGAGTTAAAGTATAAGAAAAAAAAAATGACTGCAATCTTCTAGTAGGATTAAACCTATGGGAACTTGACCGACTCCAAAGGGAAAAGTGAAATATGATCACTCCAAATGTTATAATGATGCTTAATAGAACTGGGAATTAGTTGAACTTATATTCATTTCCAGATTACTGCCAAGGAGAGTGACTTTTTTAATGCAGTAAATTAAACAATTTATAATATTTTTATCATTTTGTATTCAGTGCAGAAATAATTTCTGATATGAGAATAATCTATGTCATCCTCTCCTACAACTTTAAAAGTGAGATTATGCCTACCAGAGCTTCACTTTCAGCTTCCCTACTGACATAAATTTTGATTTATAATGACAATCTGAAAGATAAATTCATGTTACTACAGAGAGGAACAAGTTTGGAGAGAATCATGTTTCTCACCTTATAAAGGGGAAATGGTGCTGAGACTAACCCATGTGGCTTACTGACACTTTATAAAATTTGCTATATTTCAGAAGCAAACTGACAACTACATTTCACAGTGTGTTCATATCCTGTGGTATACTGGACGCATCTTGTACCAGCTCGCAAGAACCGATTTTAAATTTTCAAGGATTCTAGGAATCAACGGTTAAGCACACATCCATTATTTAAAATAAATAAACTATATAAATTTGTAATTAAATAATTTTGAAAGCAAGGGTAATAAATGATCAAGGTTCATAATTTCCTGATTATTTTGCTCTTGGAGTTAGTTATGTTTATTACATCTGTATTGTGGAAATACTGTATGTTGGTGTGCACATGTTTTCCCAAATCAGCATTCAGGAAGTCATGTTGGCAACTTGATATTGGCCACGGCGGGAGTAATTACACCACAAAAAATAGGCAAACACTAGATCAGGGCTCCTCCTCAGCAGGAGATCTTAAAAGATTTACCAACCCACCAATGAGCAAAACTCATTATAGGTATATGTTCATTTAAATAAGAGAGTCAATGGATATGGACAGGCATAATTACTTGATTGACTCCCTTTTGGTACCCAATCCATGGCTCCCAGGTAAAGTTGACCTGAAATGTCTGAGTTCTAGTTTCAGGTATACCTGGATTCATAGCCTGGTCCTGCTATTTATTAGCCTTATGATCTCAAGCAAGTTGTCCTATGTCTCTAAGTTTTGATTCCCTTATCTGTAAAATCTGAACGATAGTATGTTTCTCATAGATTTGCTGTACATATTCAAGAATAAAATGTGTGTCTGAGCTCCCTCCGACCTTTCTTTCCCTCATCTCGTGAAAAGTCCTAAATATAAGTCAGATCAAAGACCTAACCAAAGTTCTCTAATGAGCTCATTATTTATTTTCCTACTCTTTAATGTTTTCATGGCCTTTCCTTCTAAATCAGACTGACTCCAGGATTTCTCTGTCTTTAATATTTTCAGGGTGTTCATTATCCTTTTGCTATATTCTGGAAGGAGATGCTGGGGACAGGAAAGCAATTAAGCTTTCATAAATAATAGAGCTGGCTAGATGCAGACCCAGCCACAGGAATAGTTTGGACGTTGGAAAGGAGAAGGATACATTGTTCAAATCCCTTAACTGGACAGGCTTTGGAAAAGCTACATGTGAGATGTAAAATTGACTGTTACTGGGTGACTGTCTATTGCTTTCTTCTTTAACACTGCTATTATTTTCTTTACAATGTCAATTAGTACTACTCACTTATCTACACTTTATTCAAAGGTCACAAATTCAAAAGTCTACAGGGACTTAAGTCTAGTTTAAGAAATTTTTTAAAAATAAAATTTTAGGTAAACCATGAATGCATACCCTAACTAGAGCCTTTTAAATTAAGAGATTTTTTTTTTTTAAAAAGGTCTTATTTTCCCACTGTTAGAAGTGCTACGACATGGAGTTAAATTATTAAAAATATATACTCAATGCATTATATTTTTAATAAATGTGCTAAGCATATATAATGTATGTTTTTCCCATTAATAATTTTAAAAATTCATAGCCATGCCTAAAAGAAAGCACAGGTTCTTAGAAAACCGGATTCATTCCCTTACTATGTTTCACTATACATTATTCAGACAAATGATAATAAAATCTACTGATACATGGGTACAAATGAGAGTAATTAAATTTGCAACTTTATGTAACAATAAATACCATTTCCCAAAGTAGGAGGATAGGTGGAAAGTGACTAGGAATTTTGCCATTAACAAAGCTATCTTAAACTAATAACAGAATTATCTGACTCAATAGAAATGAAATAAATGGTTTACCAATTATGTAATCTTAGTCTGTATTGTTTATTGTTCCAAGAAGGTAACACATGCATGCTAACAAGAAACATGTACTTCCAATTACTCCAAATGTCACTCAATGAGCTACTCGAAAAAATTAATCATTACCAACATAAGATTAATAATGAACATTTGAGAATGTCCTGTTAGGCTTGTAATAACCACTTCCTAATAAAATCTGTAATGTTTGGATCCATTTATTTTACCCGAGGATATGGTTACTGACTCATGAAACTCATATTCCAAAGTTATCATTAAGGTACACACTCAGGCCTAAAAGGCAGTGATAAAATGTAACAGATCTTCTGCCTTGTTGACTAGTGTTTATAAAGAAATAAATAACCTCTTAAGAGACATTATAGTGATTTGACATGGTCTCCACTAACAGCGTGGTTCACTCACAACTTACCGCAAGATGCCATTTCGTCTGTCTGGTCACCACAGTCATCTTCCCTGTCACATAGCCATGCTCTGGGAATGCAGCGCCCATTTCCACAAGAAAACTGGTCCACCTGGCATGTTCTGGCTAAGATAACCAATTAATGTACAAATAATACATTTAGAGGCCTTTTGAAGAATGTTCAGGTAAAATAAATCATGTAATAACTCTTTTGCACATAAGATATTCTATTGTTTTATTAGATAAAATATTTTAAAGTAAACTTTTATTAATTTTTTGATACTGCGAACTTGCTTGTCTTCTCTGAAGTTCACATGCTTTGCCCTTCAGTTACAGTGGCTGCTAAATGACAAGATACTCAGTAATCCTCACACACTTCTTTAAATGAAGCTATGAATTCATTATTTTACAATTTTTGCCTGGCACATGCTTATGAATATACGGTGGAATTAAATTTCATCCAACTCTTAATTAACAAAAAAGAATTTCACATAGTCTTTGTCAATAAACCAAGAAAACTTGCTGTAATGTAGGAGGAAGGATTTGGGAGACTATATCAGGGTATCTAGTTTCTAGTCATGGGGGCAGAATTGTTCTTTTCCTCTAACATTGTAGTGCATTTATTTCTTGGTCTCTAATGATCCAAAGTATGGAACAAGAATGCAGAAAATAGGGACGCCTGGGTGGCTCAGTTGGTTAAGCGACTGCCTTCAGCTCAGGTCATGATCCTGGAGTCCGGGGATGGAGCGCCTCATCGGGCTTCCTGCTCGGCGGGGAGTCTGCTTCTCCCTCTGATCCCCCCCCCCCTCATGCTCTCTGTCTCCCATTCTCTCTCTCAGATAAATAAATAAAAAATCTTTAAAAAAAAAAAGAATTCAGAAAATATTTCTTAAAACATACATTTAGCCTTATGACAGATGTTTAAAATTCACTTTTCAGCATAGTTAAATAAAAATATATAACTTAAATCAAAGTATATTAATAAACTCTGCTTTGGCCTCTCTCAATGGTTTCAATGCACACACACGTGGAATCTTTCTATGTTAGCCAAAGGCAGTGGTTTCAGTTATTCAGTGAAGAGGTTGGTGATGTCCTACAAGGAGTTTGATTACCATTTTCTATTACAGTCAGGTCAACTTGTGAAAGCATGAAATTCTAGATAGCTATCCTAACCTTTCTCCCAGGCTTTGGTTTTACAGACTTAGGTTTTTGTTGTTGTTTTGTTTCGTTTTGTTTTACTTGCTTATTTTTAAATATTTGATTTTTTTCTTTTCTTTGAAATACAAATTTGTTTTCTTAGGTATCAGTTTCCTACCACCCCTTCTTTTTACTGGGTCAGAAAAAAAGAGTGGGAAATTATAGGAAGGGGATACTCACACCTATGAATATCTGGGTCAGAAGAGCATTGAACAGATGAGGAACAATTAGGGTCTGGATTTCTATAGCCATGATAAGAGAACATTGCTTAGTTTACAGACTTCCTTCTGTTTTGGGGTTTAAGAATTAGAAGGATGTATTTCTATTTCATCAAAATGCCTTACGACTTAATGGTTGGTATAAAATTGAGAGTGGTTCAAAGACAAGTCATACAAACACACTAAAATGGGTTTTCATAAATCAGGGTTTCAGAGGTCATTTAAAATAATTTCTTAAAAGTTAGGTGCTAGTTATTTCCTTTTAAGGAAAGTATACTTGCTATGTAAAAACATATATCTATTATTAATGAATACTTAAAAGTATACTTGAGAAAAACAATGAAAACATTACTGGTTTGATTCAACATATTAGATTCGATGCACCATTTCTAACCTCAGTGTCTATAATTAGAAATTCCAGAAAATTATTATACTTTGTATTCTGTTTTGCTCATGTAGCTAAGGGCTCTAAATCTAAAACATTTTATACAATATTTGGATTTTCCTTTTTTTTTTTTTACAAATAAAGCATTTATCTTACATTAATAGATTTTAAGTATCCCACAAATATGTACACTTCTGAAGTTTTCAATGTTGTAATTTCAAGTAGGATTAAATATTTGTTGTCTCATTTGGCTAACTCTATGGGTTTTCTGTGAAATTATTCTAATGTTTAGATTAAATCAACAAAGTTCCTAGGTAATTTTAATAAAACTATGTCTACTTGGAAAAATATGTATATATTTGTATTAGCCTAGAGAAGGAGGAAGGTATTGGCATTTAGTTTACTTGATGGGAAGGAAAAGGCATAGAGGTGTGAACAAGATTCATATTTTTTTTTCTTGCAAGTCTTTGTTTTGTTTCACTGATTGCAGTAAATAATTTTTTTTTTTAAAGATTTTATTTATTTATTTTACAGAGAGAGACACAGCGAGAGAGGGAACACAAGCAGGGGGAGTAGGAGAGGGAGAAGCAGGCTCCCCGCAGAGCAGGGAGCCCGATGCGGGACTCGATCCCAGGACCCTGGGATCATGAGATTGCAGTAAATAATTTTTACCTTTCGAGATTTAAGAGAAATTTAGTAAGAGTTTTCTTTTCAATATTTTCTCCCTTTCTCCTTCCAGCTCTCCTTCACTCTTTCCTTCCCCCCTTCTTCCTTCTTTATTTCCTTTTTTCCTCTCTCTCCCTTTCTCTTTTCTTTTCTTCTCTCCACTTATTCTTTCCTTCATCTCTCCTGTATTCCCTCATTTCCTATTTCACTCCTTCAGTCTTTCTTGTTTTCTTGTTTAAAGCAAAATATATCATCACCTATTTTCATTCCTATTAAATTTTAATTGACCCATAATAATATATTAAATATCCCAATACAATATTCTTTTATCTGATTTTTTTTTTTTATATATCACAGAATTCCCTCCTTGCCATTCAGACTTAGTTCTAGCAAAGTTTTCTCAGATCGTTTTCCTTCATCAGGAGCACTATGGTGATTATAGAAGAGAATGAAAAAGAACTCCTAAGAACCTGTTACACATTGTGTAGTGTGGGGACTTGTGTGTCGCTTCACTAACTCAGAGCTTGAAGAACTGTTAGGACCCATTACTCCAAAGAATATTTACTGTCTTATTTTTGAAGGATCATATGACCTGAAAACATATGAATTCATTGTTCTAATCATGGAAAAACTACCTGCTTAGTCCACTGAGGCAATTTAAGTAATTTCAGATGGGAAAAAATGCTTCATTCCATAAATCTACACGTACTGTCTGTCTATATGATATAATAAAATGGACTAAATCATCTCTTTCTAATCATTGGATTTATATCAGGAAGACACAATCTTTACTTTTTCAGTTCCTATCTCCATCAGATCTAAATTACTTTGGAGGTAAGATTAGCAGAGTAGCCCCAGAGGACTCTAATGTTGTAGCAAATGCTTCTCTAATGAAGAGGAAATTTATACTTCCTCAGTGAAATTGTTTAGCTAGCAGTGAATCAAAAATCCACTGTCACAATGTGAATTTTTTTCAACCCATCACTAATTATGCTTCTCCTGCCGTCATGTAGCAGTGAGAAATCCCACAACACATGGAAACAATAAGGAGGAAGAGGCAAAGAGATCTTCACACATTATTCCTAAACCTCACCTTTGCCGTATTTTAATCAAAGCCTTCTATTTAAACAAAACCTATGTCATATCAACACATACTTTTCAATTTATCTTATAAAGAAGTCTGATTTTTTTTAATATAGCAGGTTTTCTTCATGCAAATATATCTGCCTCGTTTGAATTTGGTCAAAATTTGTGGAGGATGTAAGAAGAATAAATATTATATAATCTAATTAGAGCTCAGTGCTATGGAAAAAATCTGGCCCAAAATTAGCTACGCTTGAATCCAAGGATCATCACTGGCAATTATGAGGAAAAAGAACTTCATATCTAATTACTTCTCATCTTTGGCCTCTGGGTCTCTCTCATAAGTAGAGAAACATATTTTCTTTTTGTGAGGGAGAACAACTACCAAGCCCCTGACTGTCAGCTTTCTTCTGCCTGCTGTACATATGCTCTTTCCTCTTCCAGGCGAATCCTCCAACCCCCTATCATCCTCTATGGACTTCACCTCACCCTCACTAACTATGCCAATCAATCATTCTCCCCCCCCTGCCCCCCCCAGTAAAATCTTCCTATCACCTAGCAAAGTATAGAAAATAATAACATTAACACCTGTCTATCATCATATAGCTCTATCAAATCTTCTTTTCTTTTTTTAAATTTTATTTATTTATTTGTCAGAGAGAACATAAGCAGGCGGAGTGGTAGGCAGAGGAAGAAGCAGACTCCCTGCTGAGCAAGGAGCCCGATGCAGGACTCGATGCAAGGCTCGATATGGGGCTCAATGAGGGGCTTGATCCCAGCCGGATCATGACCTGAGGCAAAGGCAGATGCTTAACTGACTGAGCCACCCCGGCATCCCAAATCTTCTTTCTTTCTATAGTTACTACAGACTGTTTTTGTTTTACTTCAGAAAAATGTGTTATAGGTACACTTAAAATCTCCTATGTAATTTTTTTTGGTCCTATTTCTATCTTTTTAGATGTAACTACTATCCTTAATTGATTTTCTTTTTTTTAATTTCCAGATATATTTTTATCCTATTCTTACACATTTATAAATCAATAAGTATATATAGAATTGTTTTGTATTTTTATATTTCATATAAATGGCACTAAATGATTTATAATCTGCAACTTTTGGTTAAATATTGTTTTTGAAATTAATTTCTGTTCGTATTTGAGATCTAGTTTATTCATTTTAAGGATGAATAGCATTCTATTACGTGAATATAACACTATATAGTGTTATATATATGAATATATATATTTATATGATGTTACATATAGTTTTTTATATAGCATATATGTATGTATGTGTGTGTGTATGTATATATATATATTTCCTGTTAATGGGCATTTGAGTTGTTTCTAATTTCTCACTATTACCGGCATTAGGACAATGAATATCTTAGTTGCATCTCTTTGAGCATAGGTATGAAAGCATAAATCTAGAAATGGAATTACAGACTTGAAGGTATGCACATCTCCACTTTATTGGATTTGGCCAAATGCTTTCCAATGTAGAAAAACAATCTATACACCTACAAAAAGTGTATGTTGGTTCTTTTATTCCACAATCTTGCCAAAGGTTAATTTTATCAGATTATTTATTTTTCCTGATTGAATGACTTGAGCTGTTATCCAGGTTTCTTTATTTCCTTCCTTCCTTCCTTCCTTCCTTCCTTCCTTCCTTCCTTCCTTCCTTCCTTCCTTCCTTCTTTCCTTCCTCCCTTCTTTTCTTTCTTTCTTTCTTTCTTTCTTTCTTTCTTTCTTTCTTTCTTTCTTTCTTTCTTTCTTTCTTTCTTTTCTTTCTTCTTTCTTTCGCTTAGCTTGGATATCACCTCCATCAGGAAGCCTTCCCAGATACACAAAGACTAAATTAGTTGTTCTTGTACATCCATTTGTAGTTCAACCTAACACTTTGAATATTGCATTAGAATGACCCGTTTACATGTTTTTTCTCCCCATCTTCACTCAGTTTTCTAAGGAAAGATATAGTGTATTTCTCCACATTTTATATCCAATGTTGTGATAAGTTTTTATTGAATTCGTAGGTTCATGAAGGAGAAATCCCAAAGGAACAAAATAGGAAATTGGCATCTGTAGGAAAGGATTCTCTTTTAGATATAAAGTAGTCATAATGCTAAAAGCTACAGGGCAGTGCATTCAGTTACAAAATACCCCCCCCCATTTGGGAAATCCTTTGTCTATGATACCTATCCATGTATATGCCTATATATATAGAAACGACCCAGCCAGAGAAATTATCTAATGTATTTGCCATACTTTCTTTTTCATAATGATGAACTATATGACCTATTTATTTATTTTGGTCAAACAAAATGGAAATATATTGCAACACAACATACTTAATTTTCAAAGCTAAAAAGGCATATTTGTGGTTTTCTTTTTGTTCTTTATATTCTTAATTTTTGTTCTTCTTTATTTCTTAAGGCATACTGTGACCATAGCATCTGTTATACTGACAAGAAAACCTGGTACTGACTGGCAGATGTCAGCTGCCATCACTGAAAGCAGCACTTGAGGTACAAGCAAGTTGTATCCCATTTCCTAGTGGACTACAGGCCTGGGGTGGCTGAGAAATCTTACTAATTAGGATTGATTAGGATTGATTTTTTTTATTTGCTCTTATACATAGCATTTCCACTTTTACTACTATCAGTAGCTAGTCAATCCCAAATGTTCCCTTAAAAATCATGTAGAAACAAGAAGATTTTAAAAGTCTAACAGAAATGAAAAAAGACATGGTATTATGAATTGAGTCATCAATGCCTTTTATTTTTAAGGTGAAAACAGACCTATCTGTTTAGGAAGTAATGGAACATAGTCTCAGAACTAAACCTTAAGCTTTAAAAAAATAATAATTGAGGGGTGCCTGGGTGGCTCAGTTGGTTAAGCGACTGCCTTCAACTCAGGTCATGATCCTGGAGTCCCTGGGTCGAGTCCCGCATCGGGCTCCCTGCTCAGCAGGGAGTCTGCTTCTCCCTCTGACCCCCCCCCCTCATGTGCTTGCTCTCTCTCATTCTCTCTCTCTCAAATAAATAAATAAAATCTTTAAAAAAATAAAAAAATAAAAAATAATAATTGCACCAGCTTAGAAAGAAGCTTCATTGTAAATTATAGTCCTAATTGTAAGAACAATCTAAGCAAAGTTAAATTGACCATACCTAAAATTCTAGCTAAAACTCAGGATAATATAGCTTGATAACAAGAGCAATGGGATTAGAGAATAACTCATACATTGAGTTTCCCAGTTCTTACTAATGATGTGAGTTAAGGCAAGTCCTTTCTTCCATGCTTCAGCTATGAAATGAATAGACTTAAAGGGAGAGACTAGGGCCAGAGAGTCTCTAGAGGTTCCTTTTTATTTGATAGCCCCTTATAAAACAACCTTACATGATGTACAAAATATCTTGAAAATAGTCAGCTACTCTAGGGGCGCCTGGGTGGCTCAGTTGGTTAAGCGACTGCCTTCGGCTCAGGTCATGATCCTGGAGTCCCGGGATCGAGTCCCGCATCGGGCTCCCTGCTCGGCAGGGAGTCTGCTTCTCCCTCTGGCCCTCCCCCTTTTCATGTGCTCTCTCTCTCATTCTCTCTCTCAAATAAATAAATAAAATCTTAAAAAAAAAAAGAAAATAGTCAGCTACTCTAAAATATTGGACTATATTTAGTCAAGGGACAAGAGAATAACTAGCTTATGGATCCTCAGCAAATATGTCACTATGGGAAAAAAAAAATGAATAGGAGATGCAGATTAGGATATGGAGTGGCAACTGTTTTGTTCCTTCATTGTTGTTTAGTACATGGGAAAAAGCTGTTAGGAAATATCTTCTAGTCAATTCATACTCTTGGAGAGCAGAAAGAAATATACAGGGAAATTATAGTGCACAGAGGGATAAGCCTTTCCAGGAGAAAACCAGTGACAAAACCAAGAGTACAGACCAGGCTCCTTAACCTCTGGGTCTTTTCTCTATATGCTGTTGCTACAGTTTTCACTAATAGGTTATAATAATTTTTCTTTAGTGAGGCTTATTTTGGCAAATAGAGAAGGGGAGGGGTTGATAAATTTTGACATTGCTGTATGTAATGACTACCAAAAACAACCACGATTTTTACCAAGATATCAATAAAAGTCATCAAATGCACTCCTTTTTCTTCATCATTTAAAGAATAGATCTAGGCTGCTGCTAGTCAATATCATTTTTCAACACTTACCTGACCAATCATGACCTTTCCGGCATCTGTTATAACCTGTACCACAAGCTGTGTATTCCCATTCAAAGAGAATCTGACTAGGGATTCACAGATGTATTACAATGGGATAAATTTCATGGAAATAGAAATAGGCTTCATGATCTCAGGACTTCATGAAAAAGGAAAAAGAAAAAAAAAAAAAAAAAACCTACCCCACATAAATAATGTGCCAGAAACAGAAAGCTATTCACAGAGGTATTCTACAGCACACCAAATAAAATGGACTAAATCATCATTTTTAAATTTTTAAAAATAAAAGATTATTTTTTCAAGGTAAAAAACAAGTACACACACACACACACACACACAAACAAAAATAGTTCTTCTTGTGAGATGGCCTCCATCACAGCATGCTAATAATAAACCTCACCCTCCACTGCCAATTAAGATTTAGCAGGGACAAGTCTTGTCCAAGCACTGTACTGACGGTCAACCCATATGGATAGATAAAGTGCCAAATTACTTTGGAAAGCAGAGTCATGCCCACGGATTAAGTAAAAGATAATTTGTATTCTAGTTTTTGTGGCATCAGACTCTGAACTCATTTACTACTGTAATAATCGGATCATCAGCCTTAGTAAGGTTCAGCTTAGTTCAAAGCACTGACCTGCATTTTTATGCAGACCAACTTTGGAAGGGATTTATGTATATATTCAAGCAAACCTTTACCTGCACAAGTTTGATTGGATTCATCTTCATTGCTTCCACAATCATTAGCTCCATCACAGAGCCATCTCTTGGGGATACAGCGATTATTCTTGCATTTAAACTGATCATCAGGACAGTTATGATTGACTGGGGAAGGGTGGGAGGGTGGAGGGAGAGGAGAAGCAAGTTTAATACTTTAAAATTGGATACAATTACGATTATTTTAAGTTATAGTTACAGACAACTTACAGTAATTATAATATTATAGTACAATAAATGCCACAGCTTCTTTTATTGTTGCATATTTTATAGAAAATATTAATATTTGAGGCTCTGTTAAAATGTAATACTTTTATAGAAGACACCAAGTAATGAAATCTCACATAAAAGGAAATATATTCATTTGTTCATGTCTTCACTAAAATCAACTGTATCACTAAGCTTGTTTTCCCATCCCTTATCTCAAGTAACTCAGTTTCAGAATTTTTACCAAAAACATTTAAAGTAACCTCAAATTTTAACATGAAACATAACAAGTAAGTATCAAATAATTCAATCATATATCAAAAATACATTTTCTTAAGCCACACATCTGTTCAGTACTTTCTGAAATATTAAACAAGCCTAATTTTGTTATGCTTTGCCCAGTGTTTCTTGAGACTGGTAGGAAAAAAATGCAATACTTGTGACTTGGAGTTGACGCTAAATATGATATCCTGCATAATTTTAATAACAAAAATGGCCATCCTGAGTTTTCCATCCCTACTACAAACAAACAAACATGCAACCACAAAATATACTGAGGACAAGACCAATCCTCATATGGGGAACTGTGCACAGCTAAGGATTAAACCTCCAATATCTAAGCACAGCAGGAGGCCATCTTAAAGTTAACCTTCTGTGATTATTTTTCCTGCATCCTGGAGGCTAAATTCCTAACTGAATTGGCATGCTCTTCAGTATTTGTTTCACTACTTAGCGCTCTTTTTGAAGTAATTTTCCTTGTGCCCAGTAGTTGTACTTCTGTATGATAAAAATAAATTTTGATATTAGGGTTTTTTTAAAGATTTTATTTATTTATTTGACAGAGAGAGACACAGCGAGAGAGGGAACACAAGCAGGGGGAGTGGGAGAGGGAGAAGCAGGCTTCCCGCAGAGCAGGGAGCCTGATGTGGGGCTTGATCCCAGGACCCTGGGATCATGACCTGAGCCGAAGGCAGTCGCTTAACCGACTGAGCCACCCAGGCGCCCCTTGATATTAGTTTTACTTAGAATTTGAAAAAATAGCCATTTTATCATGCTGTTGCATAGCAAATGTATGCCTTTCCAGCCAGTTTCTACAAAACACTATTTCTTTAAAGTAGCTTAGGTGAGAAGTGGTTTTATCACTTTTTAAGAAAGTTTTTATTCATGTACAGTAAAAAAAAAAAAAATAGGGGGAAAAGCCTTACGTTTCCTGGCATTTGAGCATGATTAACATTTTCTACTCACTTCAGGTAGTTTAACAAGAATAGTTGCTCATGAGAATAAAATTCATCCAGTATATTAGAGGGTCAAAATTTTAAAGTGCCAAGATTATGCAAAAATACTTCAGTAAAGCTTGATCAAGGACTTTAGCAATTTTCATCAATGATGTAAATCAGAGTTCAAAAAGGAGGCATAAATACAACCCCATAGTCTTGTGATTCGGAATTGAGAAGCTAAAGGATAGAAAACAGAATGATAACAGAATTCAAGGGCAAAACTTATGGGCATTTAATATATAAATAATCTTCTGAAATGAATGACATAGTGCTGGCATATTAACCATGGGACCTCAGGATTATGACAATGCTCAGAATCACTGCAAGTTTAGAAAATATTCCATATTGCTGGAAGGTGGCCAGGGATGTTTAGTTTTCCGTTGCCCCTTTTGTTTAGTCATCAATTCTCCACATGCTGGGTGATTTGTTAGACTCTGAGACTACAAAGACACTACAACATAATGTGTCTGCTCGTAAAGATATCCATCTCTTAGATGCACCAGATAAATAAGCATATAATTGCAATATTGTTTGGTCACTACCATGATAAAGAAATATACATGAGATGTTTCACTCCAACTGGGCTGCATAGAGGAGATTTTTCAGTGTTCACAAAAGACTTCCCTATAAAGGTCATGGTAAACCATGGGGATTACCGTAAGCTGTAGTGTTATAGAGGCGAGAAACAGAGGGCATTTTTTAGAGATCTACTTGTAGTCCAACTTGATATATCAGAACAAAGAAGGTAAGTGTATACATGATAGGCATGTAAGGCTAAAAATGCAAACATGAGTCCTAAAATGTTTATATGTGAATTAATGGATTTTAGAATTTATCTTGTTGGTTATGGATTTACTGAAATAACAAGATTTGGTTTCATTCTATGGATACTACTCTGGAAGCAGTTTGGAAAGTGGGCTTTAGTTAAGGGAGCAATAGTGGTAGGAATAATAGCTAGGCACTTGCTGAGTTTATCTAGGATAGGAGACTAATTTAGCCAGGGAAGTCTGAGAGGAGGTAAAGATGAAAAATTAATTATATAGAATTGAATATGGACTATAAATGAAATAGAAGACTGCAGGAAAAGTCCATAGTATAGGTTTGGGTAATGGTATGGGAAGTCATGTAAATAATCAAGAAAAAAATCCTGACTAGGAATTTTAACACTGCAATTAACAGTATGCAATGCCCCATATGCTCATAGAGGAAATGAGTTGCTTTGTGAATTCATGAAAAGAACAATCACACAGGGAGTAGCATGGACCTAAAGGAACACCATGTGAATATTGTGATAAAACACTTGTGCTCTGCACAGGCGCTCTGTGACTACGCAGGAAGCTGATATGCAGGGAGCATTCACTAAAACCATGAATAGCCATTGTGAGTCAGAGGGAAAGAGGCAATTACTTTAATCAATAAATAATACATCATTTATGTAAAAAAGTTAAGAAAAACACCCTTTATCCTTAGACAAAATGTTCTCCCACTCTGAAATTTTTGTCTAATTGCATCAATTTAGTATTTAATATGTTGTTTATGGATTAATACTTTATAGTATAAATATTAATGGGGTTGAAAACATGGAGCACGTAATGTTGAAGTCAGAGCCCATGCTTGAAAATTAAGGGAAAGTAGTGTTATCTTCATATATTAATTACAACTTATGTATTATGTATTTATACACAACTGGAAAATGTATTTTAAAAGCTCATATTCTTGGAGTTTTATCCAAAAATATAGATAATTGCATTATATAAATGTCTAGACTAATTCTGTCCATTCTTTAAAAAAAAAGATTTTATTCATTTATTTGAGAGAGCGCACAAGCGGGGGACAGGGAGGCGAGTAGGGGGAGAGGGAGAAGCAGACTCCCTGCTGAGCAGGGAGCCAGATGACGCAGGGCTCCATCCTGGGACTCCCAGATCATGGATCATGACCTGAGCTGAAAGCAGACGTTTAACAGACTGAGCCACCCAGGTGCCCCAATTCTGCCCATGCTTAACAAAAGATCTTTAAAACTTTATTTTTAAAATCTTGGGTAAAAAAAAAAAAGAAAAGAAAGACAAGAAAATGGAGGACTGTCAATTAACTCAATTAGTTCATCCATTTTAACTTGGAAAATATCGTCAATTGAAAGAAAAAATAATTTTCTTTTTAAAATAATTTACCTAGGTCAGATTAAAAGATTACGGATACATATATCCCCATCACACACCTCTCTCCATATAAAAAATATTTTATATATCTCCAAACTGTTTCATTTTGACTCTAATCAAATATATTCTCAAAACATTATTGGGGGGAAATGAGGGGTAGACGAACCATGAGAGACGATGGACTCTGAAAAACAAACTGAGGGTTCTAGAGGGGAGGGGGATGGGGGGATGGGTTAGCCTGGTGATGGGTATTAAAGAGGGCATGTTCTGCATGGAGCACTGGGTGTTATGCACAAACAATGAATCATGGAACACTGCATCTAAAACTAATGATGTAATGTATGGGGATTAACATAACAATAAAAAATTTTTTAAAAAAAGAAAGAAATGTTACAAATACAACTGAAGCCTCTGTGTGCCCTTCCCCCATCATACCCCTTCCATCTCTCAGAAGTAAAGAAATACTAAAATGTAAAAAAAACAAAACAAAACAAACATTATTTAATGTGTTTCTCAAAGTGTCTTCCTTCCACATATGTGGGACAATTCCTTATCCCAATCAGAAACATGAAACTATTCCTATTGTGGGAAATGATAAACAGCTAAATAGAAGCCAAAGGGGAAATAATCAAACCTTGAATTTCTATCCGAGTGCCCCATAGGTGTCTCCTACCATGTACGGAGCCAGTGAAGTTAGTAATAACATGTTCCAAACCCATGTTTGCTTCCTTGGATCTTCTTCAAGGCTCTGTTGCCAAGGAGCAATAGAGTGGATCGTGACCTTCTGTACGAGCAATTCTGACTTGAGGGAGTTTAAATTGATTTTCCACATCTTTAAATTCAGAGATCCAAAAGGGTCTCCTATAGCAACCTTCTGATAATGGTGTGGTGGTATTGCTAGCACGGAAGAGGGAAGAAGGAACTTCTGGAGCAACCAAAATGATAATATTAAAGATGGAAAAGCACAAGAAAAGCAGTGCTTTAAAACCATGCAAGGGAACAATCTAAAGTCTACTCTATATAAATGGATGACTGAGGGGGGGGGGAACCTAAGTTCAATTTTTATCAGATATTTTTTAGATTTCACAAACTACTTTGATAGTTCACACGCTACAAGACTCAAGGAAGGCACCTGGGTAGCTCAGTCAGTTGAGCATCTGCCTTTGGCTCAAGTCATGATCTCAGGGACCTGAGATGGAGTCCCGCGTGGGGCTCCCCGCTCAGCAGGGACCTGCTTGTCCCTCTCCCTCTGCCCGTCCCCCCTGCTCGTGCATGCACTCTCTCTCTCTCAAATAAATAAATAAATAAGATCTTTAAAAAACAAATAAAAGACTCAGGGAACTGTAATATTACTTGAAGGAGAACGTACAGCAATTTACTGAATCTTCATCACTTCCGTCAAGACAGTCATCATCACCATCACATTTCCAGCGAGCTTGGATACAGTGTCTGTTTTTACAGCGGAATTCTCCAGCTTTGCATATGTGAGGCAATATTTCTCCAGGATTAACTACGGTTAAAAAAAAAAAAAAAGACATATGAACAATACTAGCTATATTCAGTTCATTAAAACGTCAGCTTTGTTTTAATAACAAAAATACTGATTCATTTCATTTTGAAGAAAATATGAAAATATCTTAACATTGCAGTGACAACCATCCCTGGAAAGGAGAAAAAAATTAAGTTTTTCTGACAATAATTATTCTACTAAGAATTTTAAAGATTTTAAACAACTGTCACCAAAATAATAATACCAACAATAATAACATAATACCACCTCATATTCATGATAAGTGTGTAGTTTTACTTTTTAAAGGGCTTTCATTCATAATCTCAATTATCATCATGACCCATTATAGAGTAGGCACGGCAAAAAATTTTACTACCTCCATTTTACAGACAAGTACACTCCAAATTAATCAAAGTGAAAAAATAAGGCAAGAACAGAGCCATGATGGTTATTTTAACTTTGCTGGTCTGCAAGTGGGAGAAAAATTCAGCTCTGGTTAGGTATTCATGGAAGTATTAAGTTAATAAAAAATGATCTCATTATACATCCAGATTCTATGCAGTGTTTTCTCTATATACCCCATATTCTCTAATCAAATGTTAGGAATTCAGTTGACTGGGATTTATTCACAAATTGAAAGTGCTATTATTAAGATGATGATTTTTGCTTTCTTTGAGTGGATTTCATAGGAGTCTACAAAGAGACAGGAATATGGGGCAATGGTTAAAAGAAATTTGTGTTTCGTGGACTGAAAAATATGTTGAATTATCAAAAGCTGGTTTATTGCTAAGAGAAACAAAAGCCACTCTTTCTATTCCAGTCCTGATGGCTTTGACCTTCATTTGGATAACTCATTTGGATTGATGAACTGTCACAAAACCTATATACACGCCAATAATTAGGGATGTTGAGAAAATATATTAGGCATTTCTAGAACGCTTTGTGTTAGTGCTCCTTTAATACTTGTATTTCCCCTGCTCCAAAGAACGGAAGAGGGAATGTGACTCTTGAACCATAACTGTGGAGAATCTGCTTCAGAGAGTTATGCAGTGAGGCACAAGGCATGAGGGTTCCTGTGTCTGGAAAAGAAAAACTGCCCATTAAATCTAGACTCTTAAGGCTTTAAGGGTAAATGAAATATTCAATTTGAACAAAGGTAAGCCTGTGTCTCTTCTATCCCCTCTCAGACAAGCAGACACTGTATGTAGGGACTGATAGTAATTTTGTCTCCCTTTTTAACTCTAATCCTTTTCAATAACAAAATGCTAAAGCAGCAATTTCTCTAATTATATCATTTCTGTAAGGTCACTTGAAAGTAATAATAATAATAATAATAATAATAATAATAATTGTAAATTGTTATCTATATAGAACAAGTCCCAAATAGGAAATGACAACAAGATAAAAACAAAAAGGGGAGATCACTGGGTCTCCTATTCAACCTGAGGATGTCTTTTTATAGCAGCAACTGGGAGGAGAATAGTAACCAAAGCAAAGTGGAAGTACATTGGGATATGTCTAGGTCTTTCTAGGATAGAGCTTTCCTCTCAAAATCTCTAGAATTGATCACTGATGACATGCAAACTTTCCTTACTTTGAGTCTCAAGTGTGCTCAATTGGACCCTAAGATTTTTGAGGGTGGTATAATTTCTTCCTTGAATCCATGTAAGCCCAGCTTAAAACTAGGCATTTAATGAAGAGTATTTTGATTAATTTCTTTCTATAATGATTACGCCTAATGGTAAACAATCTCTCAGTTAAAAAAAAAAAAAAATCCAGTCAGACAAGAAACCTGATTTGAGATGTAATCTGCTTCCTCCGAACTTAAGTTCAGCTTTAAGATTTTCTTTAGTCTCTCTATAGTTGACTTCAAAGAAATGCTACATAAATTCAGTTATTTTATAGCCTGGGGATTGAAAAACTCAAGAAACCATCTTTTTTTTTTTCCTTCTGATAACAGTCCCACCAATTTAAAAAGCTTGGCTTTCACATGGTCATTTGATCAAATAAACCCAACTGACAGTTTTAAGAAATGATCAAGGATATCCATATACAAGAGTGAAATTATAGCTGCTTTTGAACAATTACATCTATATTAAAGAAGAGCAAGATGTCTACGGAAAGAAAAACTACCCCCCCACAAAATTAATATTTTAAACTAAATATTCTTTAACGTAACCAATTTGGAGATAAGCTCTTTAAGTCTGCTTAGAGTCTAAATGTTTTTCAAGTGACATTTAGATCATTATGGAAAGAATGCAAATAGGCAAAATTTCCAAACTTGTTTTAAACATAGTTTCAAATATGTGTGGATTGTTGGTTATTTTTATTTTTTTATTTAACAAAATTTTCTTTTCTTTTTTTTTATTATTATGTTATGTTAATCACCATACATTACATCATTAGTTTTTGATGTAGTGTTCCACATTTCATTGTTTGCGTATAACACCCAGTGCTCCATGCAGAACGTGCCCTCTTTAATACCATCACCAGGCTAGCCCATCCCCCCACCCCCCTCCCCTCTGGAGCCCTCAGTTTGTTTCTCAGAGTCCATAGTCTTTCATGGTTCATCTCCCCCTCCGATTTGTTGGGGTTTTTTTAAATGATATTTGCTAATAAACAGGTGGCAATTTTCAAAAATACATGATGACAATGTCCAAAGTTTCATTTTCATTTTTCATGACAGGACAATTGTTTGAAAACCAATAGAGCCAACTTTTTGAGATAATTTCACTCTTTATATTTATTGCTGATATTGGTCTATATCAATGTCATTAGTATAATACCATTATAATTTGTAACAGCAGTTAGACATTGGTTATAACTGTAAGAGCAGATATAATGAAACATATATGAATATCTTTGACATTTTAAAATGTGTCTGCAAGTCTTCTAGGCCCTATAATTTGTTGGGCAAGAGGCATTTCTCCATGGCATTTCCATGTGTCTTGTGTCAGCTTTTATTCTGGACATTTTTTCAAGGATGCTTATATAGCTAACAGCCTTGGGAGACAGATAACGCCATCTTCTAGAGCAGAGATTAGGTTTTTTTCTTGGCCAAAATAGCAAAGATAATGTCTCCCTTCGGGGCAAATGTTGGGCTAATTTTCTGGCAGACTCAAGCTTGGGTTCTTTAGTGTGAATACAAATTCACTGTGGGTGCAGCATTCACCTAGACCTGCTTATGCACTGCCCCCATATGATTTGGGGCTGGGTGGGGTGAAGAGAACGGATATGAACATGAAACTCATGCTGCCTGCTGTGACATGAGTAATAAAATCTTCTGTGTCTGATCCAGGAAATGTGTGTCTTCTGTCAGAATCTATGAATCTTTGACAAGTTAACATGTTAGCTTGCCTAGGGTAGAATCTCAGACCCTTCAGAATTTTTGACATAATAGTAAATATTAAAAAAAAAAAAAAAGATACTGGGTTCTGATTTCCAAAGTCTTTCAAGGCGTATGACATCATTGGTTTTTTCTACTCCTAACCCAAGCCTTCCAGATGTAACCTGTAGTATGTCACACAGAAACCATGCTATCATAACACTATTAGGTATGTGCAAGATCTGTAATGAGACAAGACAGATGATTTTTGAGCTAGCAATGTCCATTATCAAGAAAATGTTTAATATGATAAGTGATAATCTGGATAAGATGGTAGCTTTGACATTCAAAAAGCACGGTCTTTTTCCAAGCATTGACCTAACTCTGTGAAATTGGGCAGCAACGTCATTTACCGTCACACCCCAGCTTATGGCCAGCCAATCTACCTACTTTTGTGAGAATCAATGAGATGATGAAGCCAATATATTCGGTATCACATAAGAGAGCTAATAGCACCTAGAAAAAATAAGAATAGTATTCTGTATACCTTGCACAAACCTCTATAAAGGAATCATTTTATAAATAATTTTTATACATCTAATGTTTCCACTTGGAATTCTTGAATGTAGGAAGGACAACGTCACATACAGAACAGAATAATACCTAGAACAGAACCAGTCATAGAGTAGACATTAAAAAAAATACTTGCTGCCTGGGGCGCCTGGGTGGCTCAGTTGGTTAAGCGACTGCCTTCGGCTCAGGTCATGATCCTGGAGTCCCGGGATCGAGTCCCGCATCGGGCTCCCTGCTCCACGGGGAGTCTGCTTCTCCCTCTGACCCTGCCCCCTCTCATGCTCTCTCTCTATCTCATTCTCTCTCTCAAATAAATAAATAAATAAATAAATCTTTAAAAAAAATAATAAAAAAAATACTTGCTGCCTAACTTACTGGAATTAGTAGAGACATAATTGTACATTACAGCCATTTATTATAGTGAGAAATTCTTTCTCTGGAGACTATATAAATACTTCAGGAAAACAATATCACTTCAAGTGGCTCAAAAGCTAATAGTCTTCTACCAGCACCAAAGATCACGGGTGAAGTTAGTTTAATTGAAGGGGAAAAGATCCATATATAGATAAACAGAAAGAGTAATAAAGTCCCCCACAACGCCAAAAAAAGTGAACATATAGGAAAAGCTCCATGTATGTGACTTTGTTCCAATGTTTAATGTGACTGAACCTATACAGCACTTGGGTGTTGAGCAGACACATAGATTGCTTTCAATATATTAACAAGTGCTAGAATTGCAAGCTTTGCTTTAGAGTTGTGCTTTGCACCGTGAATTTGAAAACTGATGCAAAACCCATAATTCTACCACCAGGGCCACTTCTAGTAAAAATATTACAACATGATCTCACCAGTAAGAAAGCTGACAAAGTAATAAATAATCCTTTAATTTAATCAGGATCAAAAATGAAATGACATGAATCATAGCATTCCCGGCAAGGAACTGTCAGGTCATAAACATCCTATGATACCTGCTGTTAGAACATTGAAATTAGAAGGTCTCCACATGACTCTTCCATGCACTGCAAAAGGAAATATGCATTCTAGAATTACTTTTCAGTAAAAACTGGGGATTGCTGGAGTTCATGTCCAGATCATAATGAACTAAGGGGAAAAACCCTACTAATAAACTGGTTTATTTTATTTTAGTTTGGAATCAGCTGAGATTTGGATCTAAGCTCAGCAACTGAACTAAATACATATGTTCCTCACCTTGGTTTAATAAGCTGTGGTGCCCATGAACAAGTATCTGTGTTTGTCACTTTGCTTTTCTCCTTTTCAATCCCAGTGTGGTAATGTATCTAAAGTAATCATTGTCTCTTCTGTCAACTGATGTTTTTGCTGTTGAGCATATCAAAATTATGATTACTTAGTCATAAAAGCATGAGTCCTAGTACAACAAATAAAATGAAGTTTTCCTATGGTCCCTATACATTTTACATTAGGATATGTTTATTTAGCAGATTTTGTATTTGGGGAGAATTTCTAACTATCCCTTTATTTGAGCAGGAAGACAAAAGGACCTAAAAGAAAACTTAAAGTTGCAGTGTTTTTGATGCCTTTATATAAGCTTGCCTATTTAGGAAGGCAATGTGAAAAATGCTGCTATGGGTTTTGAATTCTCACCTTTAGATCATAGCGGGATGACCTTCATTAGATAGAGTGGTCTTCTGAGCAGCCAACCTAAGTGGTACATAATCTTCTGTGGGTTCCTATGCACAGAAGGCCATAAATATTCATCTGGATGGAGCTTTTAAACTTTTTACTGCCTTAAACTTTTTACTACACATTAGATTGCATATATCCTAGAACATAAGGCTTGTCACAGCTGAACAGATAAATGGCTTAGCCATAGTGGAGCACTGTTTTTCACAGAGGAATATATCTAGTGTTCCAGAAGGTAAAGAAGGTCACAGAGTACCACTGACATATAACTGTGCAATGCTACCCTTGGATGATCAATTATTTAAGTTGCTCTCTTGGGAGTAAGGCACATTGGAAAATTCTGTCTATTCTTTCAGGCCACTAAAGAGGAATTTAAAGAATTACTGACTTATTATTCTATACAAAATTATCTTGCTATTAAAAAAAATAATGACTATCTTTTTTTTTAGGAGCTTAACTTACTTTCTTGGGATTATCCATGTTCTCATTTATTAGTTTTGTATATTGTATTTTTCCCCACAGAGGCATCAAAGTAAATTAAAAAACTCATTTGATAATTGATCAACTGGCTTTACATAGCTTCTCCAGTGCGGTCAGTTCCAAGTTACTATGCTACACTAGGTCTCATTTCTCACTGAGGATTTGCCCATGCCACACAAGATCCACAAGGACAAAGAGTCCAGCCTACTCTCATTCTTGATTCCTTCCAGGCATAGCATTAGAATTCATCCTTAATCAATCACGTAGCATGCCAATATTTTTCTGCTGGGTGAATGCTTCTTCTGACACAGCCTGATGCTGCAAATTCATTGAGACACAACCTTTCGTGTTTACTTCTGGTCTGACCAACTGTCATTGGGTTTTTGTTCATTTGATGTCAATTCAACGAGGATGACTGGAACCAGGACAATCATATCTCAGTGGTTGCAATATGTATTTTTGTTTTGCTTGTTAACTCAGATTACCGAGTTAATCCAGTTGAAATCAGTTCAGAAAACTGTAATGTAGCCTGAACTAAATTAGAAGCTGAGAGGAATCAGCATTAATGAGAAGTTAGTGGCATGCTCATATTTGTTTTATACCATACTCTGCAACCATGAACTCTATTTGTAGTCCTTTTGCACTCGAATTTCCTCATCTGAAAACTAAGGCTAACATATTCTTTTAAAAAAAATATTTAAATTCAACTTAGTTAACATATAGTATATTATTAGTTTCAGGGGTAGAATTTAGTGATTCATCAGTCGCATATAACACGCAATGCTCATATGTCAAGTGCCCTCCTTAATTCCCATCACCCAATTACCCCATCGGCCACCCACCTCCCCTCCAGCAACCCTCAGTTTGTTTCCTATAGTTAAGAGTCTCTTAGGGTTTGCCTCTGTCTCTGTTTTTATCTTATTTTATTTTTCTTTCCCTCCCCCTATGTTGTTCTGTTTTGCTTCTTAAATTCCACATATGAGGGCGCCTGGGTGGCTCAGTTGGTTGAGCGACTGCCTTCGGCTCAGGTCATGATCCCAGGGTCCTGGGATCGAGTCCCACATCGGGCTCCCAGCTCAGCAGGAAGCCTGCTTCCCCCTCTCTCACTCCCCCTGCTTGTGTTTCTGCTCTCGCTGTCTCTGTCTCTGTCAAATAAATAAATAAAATCTTTAAAAAAAAAAATTCCACATATGAGTGAAATTATATGGTATTTGTCTTTCTCTGACCTGTTTTGCTCTGATTAATGCCCTCTAGTTCCATCCATGTCATTGCAAATGGCAAGGTTTCATTCTTTTTGAATATATACATATTCAATATATATATATATACATCTTCTTAATCCATTCATCTGTTGATGGACATCTGGGCTCTTTCTATATTTTGGTTATTGTGGACACTACTACTATAAACATTGGGGTGCATGTGCTCCTTCGAATCACTATTTTTGTATCCTTTGGATAAATACTAGAAGCGCAATTGCTGGGTTGTAGGGTAGTTCTATTTTTAACTTTTTTGAGGAATCTCAATACTGTTTTCCAGAGTGGCTTTACCAGCTTGCATTCTCATTAACAGTATAAGAGGGTTCCCCTTTTTCTGCACCCTCACCAACATCTGTTGTTTCCTGAGTTGTTCATTTTAGTCATTCTAACTGGTATGAGGTGGTATCTCATTGTGGTTTTGATTTGTATTTCCCTGATGACAAGTGATGTTGAGCATTTTTTCATGTGTCTGAAGGCTAACATCCTTAAAAAACTTTTGCCATTAAAGGAATAGGAACTGGAATAATTTAGATAAACACACTATGAATTGTTTATAAGAAATGAGTTATTATCTGCTTACTCATGATTTTTCCCATTACATTTGAAAGAAACCTGGCAAGTTGCATGCCCTATTAAATATATAGTAGAGTTTCAAACAGACAAATGCAACAACAAATTCCCAAATAAGAACACAGATGGTTTTGTTGATTTAACATTGTTTAGTGTAACAAGTATACATAAAATAATCTTCTTTCCTATCTCTTTTTATTGCACTGGAGTTACATCATCAATGAATTGTAGATATTAGAAAGACACCAATAGTCACAGAAAAATATTTTTCACCAGATGCATAATCATATGTGTCCAGTCATGATAACAAATTTCCTATCGTAACTGTATGATCAACATTGTGTATAGTATTTCCTTAAAAGCCAAAAGTCACCCAATTTTTATTTACACAAAGATATCCAATGGTCAGTATCTTTTCTATATCAGTAGCAATATAGATTTGTCAACTCATAAGGAATCCATAAATTTTTAATGGGGCATAGAATGAAGGAAATAGGAAAGATAATTTGGATGTCAATGATCCAGATAATTATGATTCACACAATTAAAATTAAAGAACTAATTAGAACATTTCAAGCTTAAAAAACCATCTAGATATATCTGATGTATATGCTCTCCCTCCAACTTCCCACTATGAAAACTAAGATGAAGGATAAAAACTCACAAGATCCTTGAAAACTCAGCCTCTTGATCATTCAACTGACACTATCTTAAGGGAATTTTGACTTTTTTGCAAGACCAATAGAACAAGATTTAAATATTCAGCCAGAAGCTTCTCTAACTTATACCATTAAAAATTGAATAAGCTTATTTATCTTTAGGTAAAAAGAGAGACCCTTTGCTCCTGCAGCATTCACTCTAAGGTCTGCGTCTATCAAAAAAGGAGATACTTGCGCTGGTACCTTCCATCCTTGAGAGGCAATCTGGGGGTAGAGCAAAGGCAGGATAACACTGGGTGGGGGTCCATAAAGGTTACTGTGTGTGTGTTTGTGTGTGTCTGTGTGTGTGCACATGCATACACACACATTTCATCTGTTCAAAATGTCAGAATTATTCATCTGGGATAGCAAAAAATTTCATTTTATACCAGAAAAATAACTTTAGATGAATCTGTGGTAGATACTAAAAATTGAACGAGGAAATGTACATATAAACTATACCTTTTCTCTCTCTCAATAACCAAGATAAGATTTAGCTTAGCAGACAACCAGGAAGACTTTATGTTGTTCAAAGTAATGCTTTGTATCTGAAAAACTATAGATCTTGATAGATCTCTTCCCTTCTGATGATAAATAACCAACCAAGATATGAATTAAAAAATACTACTACAGAACAAGGGAAGGAAACCACCTGATGACTCAAAGAAAGTATACTTCAGATAATTATGATCTACAGGAATTGTCTTAATAGACAATTTAAAAACCCTACTAACAATGAAAAAAAAAATTGCCCAGAGAAGTAAAATTCGTATTTCTACTCTCAAGTATACTACCCCAGAATAAATTAAATAGTATTTCCAGAATTTTGAAGAAAATTTTTGTTTAGCCAAGAATTAATATCCAGAATTGTCAGTCACATATAAATGCAAAGGAAACCTGTTTAGAAAACACAGGAACTCCACAGTTATACAGTCTTTGTGCTCTTCTTGAAGAAGCAACTTCAAGAAATTACTTTATCTATCCTAAACAACAGTGAAAATAAATAATTAAACAATGAGGAACTAAAGTTTGAATACTAAGCAATATAACCAGTGAAACACTGAGTCATGTCTAAAAGAAAATATTATAAAATTGATCAACAAACTAGCTATGCATGTCAAAACATTTTATAAAAAGATTTATTGATTGATGATTCAACATAATATTCCTTGGGCGCCTGGGTGGCTCAGTCGTTAAGCGTCTGCCTTCAGCTCAGGTCATGGTCCCAGGGTCCTGGGATCGAGGCCCGCATTGGGCTCCCTGCTCAGCAGGAAGCCTGCTTCTCCCTCTCCCACTCCCCCTGCTTGTGTTCCCTCTCTCGCTGTGTCTCTCTGTCAAATAAATAAATAAAATCTTTAAAAAAACAAAACAAAACAAAAAAACAAAATAATATTCCTTGTCAGAAATCCTAAATTATAAGGAATGAAATTGAGGAAGATAAAGAGAATAGAAGCCGAAGTCCTCATCTCAAATAGTTAAAATTCAAAATAATAATAGAATTTAAAACTGGAGGTATTATTCCAAATGCTTAAAAAAGAAAATGTAACAAATTGACCATGGACTATATGGTAAAATACAGAAGGGATCATAAACAGTAAAGAAACACACACATATCTATAACAATCCATCAGAAATAACACCAAACATCAAGTAGAAAATGAAGATAAATGATTTAAAAATCATGTTTACAAAGAATATGTAGTCACATGATAAGATGCTTATGCTCCTATTAAAAATAAAGCACAAAGTAAATGATACTGTGGTATGATCCAAAATGTGTAAAACTGCACATAACTAAGAATTCCGTCTCCAAAATAAAATAATTTGGGAATTAAATCCCTATGTACTAATTATGTGAATTATGAAAGCTATTAACCCTCAAGTCTACATCCTGAATATTAAAGTGAAGTAATAATAGTATCTTCCTTATATGATTATTGTAAGGGCTAATGAGAACCATGAAAATTTATCATAAAGTCCCACATCCTACATAAGAATACAATAAATTTTACATATGATTATTATTAGTAGTAGTAAAATATAATAACCTCCAGGGATATATAATTATAAGGAAAAACATGAAAATGTCTTAGTTGTTTATTGCTGAATAGTGGCATAAAGGGTGGATTTTTCACTTAAATTTTTCTGTATATTTCTCAAATGTTACTTTGTATTAAATCATTAGTAAAAATCCCTTATTCACATTGTTTCTTCTTCAGAAGAAATAAAACATTTCAGATAAGTTGAAATCTTATTATACTTATTTCTCCTTCTGCCTTCCCTGAAACAATCATTATAATTGATGAAAAATGCATTTATTTATGTATTATTTAATAATTTGTGATGGTTAATATTATGTGTCAACTTGAATAGGCCTCAGAGTGCCCAGATGTTTGGTCAAATATCATTCAGGGTGTGTCTGTGAGAGTGTTTTAGATGAGATTAACATTGGGATCTGTAGACTAAATTAAGCAGGTGAGTGGCCCTCATCCAATCAATTGAAGGCCTGAATTGAACAAAAAAGCCTACCTTCCTGTACATAAGAGAATTCTCCCTGCCTGACTGCCTTGAACTGAGGCATTGTTTTTTTTCCTGCCTTCAGACTCCCACTGAAACACTGGCTCTTCTTGGGTCTTCAGCCTACCAGTATTCAGACTGGAACTACACCAATGGTACTCCCCAGTTTCCAACTTGCTGACTGCAGATATTGGTAATTGTCAGCTTCCATAACTGCATAAGCCAAGTCCTCATAACAAATCTCTTTCTATATATTTACATTCTATTCTGTTTCTCTGAAGAATCATGAATAACATGCAATTCAAGATCAAGGCATCCCAGAAACATTTCTATAGTACTCAATACATACATAGCATGGGTCCTATTGCTATGGATAAGGGACTTGATGTATATAAAGAGAATAAACTTCAAAAGGGTCACATTGGAGTAACAAGATGCAGTAAATTGAGGAAGGTCAGTAAAAGTTAATAAAGTGCCTTTAATCCAGGTCAATCAATCCAATTAATTCAGTATTTTGATAAAGTCTAGAATTTCCCTAAATCTCTTTATTGCCTCTCTTTTCTCTTCACCAACAAAGATAGATAACTGAGCTTGTCCTAATGGTGAAGGTCTTTAACAATTTTATGAAATATTTTCTTCTGTGGCATATATATATTTTTTATTACTAAACTATTTATATATATAATATATAAAAATAAGATATATAAATATAAACTATATATATAAGCTTATATATAATATATATAAATATATATAAACTACTTTATACATATATATATTTTTTTTATTAGTGAACTATTATGCAACAGTCACAAATGCTCTGGAAAACTTCATCATTATGCAATGTTTTTTATATAGGTTAATTCAGTTAATTATTTGTAACCTAAAGAGGATTATACCTAAGTGATTATCTGAATTTTTCTTTCCAAGTTTGATTTTAATTCCTTTGGTTTCATCTGCTTTTCTTCTTCAAAAAGACATGAATGAATCAATGAATGTAACAAACAAAACTTACATGTGCAAGTTGTCCCGTTTTCATCTAAAAGTTGATTATCAGCACAAGCACATACTCGGCCTCCTGGAATGGCCAAGCACAGGGTACTACAGCCCCCATTATTTACTCGGCACATATTGTCACCTGCAAGAGTAGGGAAGCGAATATGTCAGAGAACTCTGATTCTATTCAAAGTTAGCAAGTTCAGGTTCATATTCTTTCTAGGAGACATAGGTAGGCATAAAAATGTATGCATATATATGCATATGTATATTACATATTCATTAATGTAGTCAGGATACCTACTGAACCCTAAATAAAATTCAGAAACATTTAAAAATATACAATGCGCTGGGAAATAGAAGGAATTTGCACGTTAGTCAGAAGAAATAGAGGTATGTGGGCAAATAAGCACCAGAAGAGAGGAAGGTTACAGGACATGATGATGTCTGTCTAGGATAGGAGAATCAGATCAGAAGAAACAATGTGAAGTATATAATCATTTCCTTCCATTATTCTGAGAAGTAAACTAAATTTGCTATGTTTATGAAAAATAAAAATACACTTGAAAGCTAAGGAAGCTAATAATTCAAGTTTTAGTATCAATTTCCAAAGTCAGAGGATAATGAAGCTTAGTTCAAGTTTTTCCCAATAAGGACTGTAGAGACTTTTTAAGTAGTTTCCAGATATAACCATGTTTATTCCATAATTATACAATAAAAATGTAATACTTCATAGGATACTTAGGTGTTCTGAATATGCTATGCATATTATGTACAGGATTAAATTGTATATCATTATTTTAGTAACATTCAGGTTCTTGAATATTGATTTAATCAAAATATTTTGGGGGGAGGGGCAAGATGGCAGAGGAGTGGAGACCTAAATTTTGTCTGGTCTCAGGAATTCAGCTGGATAGGGATCAAACCATTCTGAACACCTACAAACTCAACAGGAGATCAAAGAAAAGAATAGGAACAACTCTCTGAACAGAAAAGCAACCACTTTCTGGAAGGTAGGACGTGCGGAGAAGTGAATCCGAAGTGATATTCGGGAAGATAGATGGCGGGGGGAGGGGGCTCTCTCAGCCGCTACTGGCAAGTAACAGAGCAATAGAGTGCAAAATCAGAACTTTTAGAAGTCTGCTCTGCTGAGGGACGTCACTCCAGTGGCTAAGCGGGGGGTTGAACTCTCGCTGGGACAGTGTGGTCTCAGGATCCTCGGGGTCACTGAAAGACCGGGGTGCCTAAGTGTGGCAGAGCTCCCAGGTATTGGAGCGGGGAAGCCAGCTGCAGAGATGGAGCCGAGGCGCGGGCTCTCAGCTCAGGGCAGCCATAAACTGTGATGCGTGGCACAGTCGGGCCACTGCTCTTCCAGCAGGGACCCAACAAGCGGCAGATCCAGGGAGACTCCCCTCCCTCCCCCGGGAGGAGCGCGTGGGAGCGCACCGCAGGGATCTGCTGGGTTTGGAGACTTCACACGGGATCATGTGCCAGAGATAGAAATGCTCGGTCACAGGCTGGGTGAGCACGGAGTGTGGGTGGAGACCAGGAGATGGGAGTGATTGACTGCTTTTCTCTGGGGGCGCACTGAGAATCGAGACCCCGAGTTCTCGGCTTCTCCGGGGCAGAGATTGGGAGGCCGCCATTTTCACTCTCGGCCTCCAAAGCCCTACGGAAAGCTTGCAGGGAACAAAAGAGAGCAAACCCGAACAGATTACTTAGCCCGGACCCCACAAGGGTGGGGCAATTCCGCCTCTGGCAAAGACATTTGGGAACCAAGGCAACAAGCCCCTCCCCCAGAAGATCAGCAAGAACAGCCAGCCAAGACCAAGTCTACTGATCAATGAGAACGGCAAAACTCCAGCGCTAGGGGAATACAGCACATAGAATTCATGGCTTTTTCCCCCCTGATTCTTTAGTTTTTCAAAGTTAATTTTTAAAATTTTTTTCTTTTTCTTTTTTTTTTTTGAATTTTTCTTTATCCCTTTTACAACCAACATCTTATCAATCCCTTGTTTAAAAACCTCTCTTATTTTTCACTTTTAGAGTCATATTCTATCCCTTCATAGTAGTTAACCTTATTTTTGGTATCTATATAAGTTGTTCTCTCTTTAAAATTTTGGGATACAGTTTCTTCTAACAGACCAAAATATACCCTAAATCTCTAGTGTATGGCTTTGTTCTAGTCTCCTGCCTGATCACATTCTCTCCTTTTTTTTTTTTTTTTTTGGTTTATTTTTAAATTCTCTTCTTTCTTTTTTCAACCAACTTCTCAATATCTTTCATAAAATCTTTTAAAATTTTCATCTTTACAGTCATATTCCATCCCTTCGTCGTATTTACCCTTATTTTTGTACATATGTAAGTTTTTCTTTCTTTAAAATTTTGAGTGGCAGTTTCTTCTAACAGACCAAAATATGCCCAAAATCTAGTGTGTGGCACTGATCTATTCACCAGCCTGATCATATTTGATCATATTCTTTTTTTTTTTTTCTTTTTTCTTTCTTTCCCTTTTCCCCCTGGTTTTGGGTCTCCTCTGATTTGTTTAGTGTATATTTTTCTGGGGTCATTGTTACCTGGATAACATTTTGTTCTCTCATTCATCTATTCTCCTCTGGACAAAATGACAAGATGGGAAAACTCACCTCAAAAAAAAAAATAAAAAGAACAAGAGGCAGTACCAACTGCCAGGGACCTAATCAAGAAGGACATTAGTAAGATGTCAGAACTAGAGTTCAGAATGATGATTATAAAGATACTAGTTGGGCTTGAAAAAAGCATGGAAGATACTAGAGAATCCCTTTCTGGAGAAATAAAAGAACTAAAATCTAACCAAGTCGAAATAAAAAAGGCTATTAATGAGGTACAATAAAAAATGGAGGATCTAACTGCTAGGATAAATGAGACAAAAGAGAGAATTAGTGATATAGAAGACCAGATGATGGAGAATAAAGAAGCTGGGAAAAATGAGATAAACAACTACTGGATCATGAGGGCAGAATTTGAGAAGTAAGTAATACCATAAGATGAAACAATATTAGAATAATTGAGATCCCAGAAAAAGAAGAAAGACGGAGAGGAGCAGAAGGTATATTGGAGCAAATTATAGCAGAGAACTTCCCTAATTTGGGCATCAAAATCCAGGAGGCACAGAGATCCCCCCAAAATCAATAAAAATGGGTCAACACCCCGACATCTAATAGTAAAACTTACAAGTTTCAGAGATAAAGAGAAAATCCTGAGAGCAGCTCAGGACAAGAGGTCAGTAACCTACAATGGTAGAAACATTAGATTGGCAGCAAACCTATCAACAGAGACCTGGCAGGCCAGAAAGGACTGGCAGGATATATTCAGAGCACTGAACCAGAAAAATATGCAGCCAAGAATACTATATCCAGCTAGGCTGTCATTGAAAATAGAAGGAGAGATAAAAAGCTTCCATCACAAACAAAAACTAAAAGAATTTGAAAACACCAAACCAGCCCTACAGGAAATCTTGAAAGGGGTCCTCTAAGCAAAGAGAGAGCCTAAAAGCAACATAGACCAGAAAGGAACACAGACAATATACAGTAACAGTCACCTTACAGGCAATACAATGGCATTAAATTCATCTTTCAATAGTTACCCTGAATGTGAATGGGCTAAATGCACCACAGGCTATCAGATTGGATTAAAGACACAGGCTATCAGATTGGATTAAAAAAAAATACAAGACCCATCGATATGCTGTCTGCCAGAGACTCATTCTAGACCCAAAGATGCCTCCAGATTGAAAGTGAGGGGGTGGAAAGCCATTTACAATGCTAATGGATGTCAAAAGAAAGCTGGGGTGGCAATCCTTAGATCAGACAAATTAGATTTTAAACGAAAGACTATAATAAGAGATGAGGAAGGACACTATATCATACTTAAAAGGTCTAGTCAATAGGAAGATATAACAATTGTAAATATCTATGCCCCTAACATGGGAGCAGCCAATTACATAAGCCAATTAATAACAAAAGCAAAGAAACACATCGACAACAATGCAATAATAGTGGGGGGCTTTAACACCCCCCTCACTGAAATGGACAGATCATCTAAGCAAAAGATCAACAAGGAAATAAAGCCTTTAAATGACACACTGGATCAAAAGGACTTCACAGATATATTCAGAACATTCTATCCCAAAGCAACGATATACACATTCTTCTCTAGTGTCCATGGAACATTCCCCACAGTAGATCACATCCTAGGTCACAAATCAGGTCTTAACCAGTTACAAAAGATTGGGATCATTCCCTGCAAATTATTGGACCACAGGGCTTTGAAACTACAACTCAATCACAAGAGGAAAGTCGGAAAGAACTCAAATGGAGGCTAAAGAGCATCCTACTAAAAAATGAGTGGGTCAACCAGAAAATTAAAGAAGAATTTAAAAAATTCATGGAAACCAATGAAAATGAAAACACAATTGTTCAAAATCTTTGGGATGCAGCAAAAGCAGTCCTAAAAGGAAAGTATATAGCAATACAAGCCTTTCTCAAGAAACAAAAAAGGTCTCAAATATACAACCTAACCCTACACCTAAAGGAGCTGGAGAAAGAACAGCAAATAAAGCCTAAACCCAGCAGAAGAGAAATAATAAAGATCAGAGCAGAAATCAATGAAATAGAAACCAAAAGAACAGTAGAACAGATCAACAAAACTAGGAGCTGGTTCTTTGTAAGAATTAATAAGATTGATAAACCCCTGGCCAAACTTATCAAAAAGAAAAGAGAAATGACCCAAATAAATAAAATCATGAATGAAAGAGGAGAGATCACAACCAACACCAAAGAAATACAAACAATTATAAGAACATATTATGAGCAACTCTATGCCAGCAAATTAGATAATCTGGAAGAAATGGATGCATTCCTAGAGATGTGTCAACTACCAAAACTGAACCAGGAAGAAATAAAAATCTTGAACAGATCCATAACCACTAAGGAAATTGAAAGAGTAAGCAAAAATCTCCCAACAAACAAGAGCCCAGGGCCAGATGGCCTCCCAGGGCAATTCTACCAAACATTTAAAGAAGAATTAATATCTACTCTTCTGAAACTGTTCCAAAAAATAGAAATGAAGGAAAACTTCCAAACTCATTTTATGAGGCCACCATTACCTTGATCCCAAAACCAGACAAAGACCCCATCAAAAAAGAGAATTATAGACCAATATCCCTGATGAACATGGATACAAAAATTCTCACCAAAATACTAGTCAATAGGATCCAATAGTACATTAAAAGGATTATTCACCATGACCAAGTGGGATTTATCCCTGGGCTGCAAGGTTGGTTCAACATCTGCAAATCAATCAATGTGATGCAATACATTAATAAAAGAAAGAGCAAGAATCATATGATCCTCTCAATAGATGCAGAAAAAGCATTTGACAAAGTACAGCATCATTTCTTGATTAAAACTCTTCAGAGTGTAGGGATAGAGGGTACATACCTCAATATCATAAAAGCTATCTATGAAAAACCCACAGCAAATATCATTCTCAATGGGGAAAAACTGAGAGCTTTCCCCTAAGGTCAGGAACGCGGCAGGGATGTCCACTATCACCACTGCTATTCAGCATAGTATTAGAAGTCCTAGCCACAGCAATCAGACAACAAAAAGAAATAAAAGGCATCCGAATCGGCAAAGAAGTCAAACTCTCACTCTTTGAGATGATATGATACTTTATGTGGAAAACCCAAAGACTCCACCCCAAAACTGCTAGAACTCATACTCGAATTCAGTAAAGTGGCAGGATAGAAAATCAATGCACAGAAATCAGTGGCATTTCTATACAACAACAACAAGACAGAAGAGAAATTAAGAAGTTGATCCCTTTTACAATTGCATCCAAAACCATAAGATACCTAGGGATAAATCTAAGCAAAGAGGCAAAGAATCTGTACTCAGAAAACTATAGAATACTCATTAAAGAAATTGAGGAAGACACAAAGAAATGGAAAAACTTTCCATGCTCATGGATTGGAAGAACAAATATAGTGAAGATGTCAAAGCTACCTAGAGCAATCCACACATTCAGTGCAATCCCTATCAAAATACCATCCACTTTTTTCAAAGAAATGGAACAAATAATCCTAAAATTTGTATGGAACCAGAAAAGACCCCGAATAGCCAGAGGAATGTTGAAAAAGAAAAGCAAAGCTGGCGGCATCACGTTGCCCGATTTCAAGCTCTATTACAAAGCTGTCATCATCAAGACAGTATGGTACTGGCACAAAAACAGACACATAGATCAATGGAACAGAACAGAGAGCCCAGAAATGGACCCTCAACTCTATGGTCAACTCATCTTCGACAAAGCAGGAAAGAAACACAGTCTCTTCAACAAATGGTGTTGGGAAAATTGGACAGCCACATGCAGAAGAATGAAACTGGACCATTTCCTTACACCATACACAAAAATAGACTCAAAATGGTTGAAAGACCTAAATATGAGACAGGAGTCCATCAAAATCCTAAAGGAGAACACAGGCAGCAACCTCTTCGACCTCAGCCGCAGCAACTTTTCCTAGAAACATCACCAAAGGCAAGGGAAGCAAGGGCAAAAATGAACTATTGGGCCTTCATCAAGATAAAAAGCTTTTGCACGGCAAAAGAAACACACACACACACATTCTATTAGGAGCCTAATTAGTCTTTTGGGCTACTTTTTGATGGTGGTTATTTCCAAAATGGAAAATTTGGATAGAAAGACAAATTTTGTGAGATGGCCCTATCCTAAAAAGTAGACTACACAATAATGTGGTTAATAAACAAGTCACATACAAAACCTCAATGAGATAGCACCTCACACCAGTCAGAATGGCTAAAATTAACAAGTCAGGAAACGACAGATGTTGGCGGGGATGCGGAGAAAGGGGAACCCTCCTACACTGTTGGTGGGAATGCAAGCTGGTGCAGCCACTCTGGAAAACTGTATGGAGGTTCCTCAAAAAGTTGAAAATAGAGCTACCATATGATCCAGCAATTGCACTACTGGGTATTTACCCCAAAGATACAAAAGTAGGGATCCGAAGGGGTACGTGCACCCCAATGTTTATAGCAGCAATGTCCACAATGGCCAAACTGTGGAAAGAGCCAAGATGTCCATCAGCAGATGAATGGATAAAGGAGAAGTGGTATATATATACAATGGAATATTATGCAGCCATCAAAAGGAATGAGATCTTGCCATTTGCAACGACGTGGATGGAACTGGAGGGTATTATGTTGAGTGAAATAAGTCAAACAGAGAAAGACATGTATCATATGATCTCACTGATATGAGGAATTCTTAATCGCAGGAAACAAACTGAGTGTTGTTGGAGTGGGGGTTGGGGTGGGAGGGATCGGGTGACTGGGTGATAGACACTGGGGAGGGTATGTGCTCTGGTAAGCGCTGTGAATTGTGCAAGACTGTTGAATCTCAGATCTGTACCTCTGAAACAAATAATGCAATATATGCTAAGAAAAAAAAAAAGAAGAAGAAGAAGGTAGCAGGAGGGGAAGAATGAAGCGGGGGAAATCAGAGGGGTGGACGAACCATGAGAGACGATGAACTCTGAAAAACAAACTGAGGGTTATAGAGGGGAGGGGGGTGGGAGGATGGGTTGGCCTGGTGGTGGGTATTGAGGAGGGCACGTTCTGCATGGAGCACTGGGTGTTATGCACAAACAATGAATCATGGAACACTTCATCTAGAACTAATGATGTAATGTATGGGGATTAACATAAGAATAAAAAAAAAGAAAAAAAATAAACAAGTCACATACTAAATAAAAATTACTGTGTCTGTTTTACTAATGCTTTGTAATATAAGATCTCCTAATCCTGGGTTCTATAAGGTAGTCAAGAACTTTATTTTTTTTTAAAGTTTTGAATAAAAATTTATCAATGACAAAACTACAATGACTACAGAAAAGACATATCTTTTCGTTCTATCTAAAAGTATAGTAGCTTTATATATATATATTTTTTAAATTGGCCACATAAATTCATCACATAAAAACACTTTAAGGTCTGACAAACCTGAATTTGAAACCCAGTTTATCTCTGGCTCATTGTTTCCTGAGGTCAAATGGCTACATTTGCCTGATCTTTGGGTTTTTCATATGCATAGCAGAAATTGATAGTATCTACCTTAAATATCTTTTATGAGATTCAAATAAGAATATTTAGCCCATTTCCTGGTAGTTAGAATCACAGTTAATTATTAGTTAATAAATTTCATATATTTGGCATAGAAGCTAATCTATTATTTTTAATTCTATATAGGAAACTATTCATTAACCCTTTTTAGATATTGCACTTAGTTTTGATTATCTCATTCTCTAAAACGTGGGGGGGGGGGGAAGTGTGCTTTTGAACCTAGAGAATAAACAGGTAAAAGTATGTTAGTTTTATACAATTGCTGTGCTTTATCTGAGAAATTTCGGGAGAGGATTTTAACAATTCTTTTAGATGTCTAATGTAAATGAAAAAAAAAGGAGAGTTTATCAATTAAATTGGAAGAAACAACAATAGCATATGAGAAAAAAATGCTTTGGCATTACTTAGGAATTCATTCCTAAGGGTACTTTTCTGTTTAATATGGTTATATATCTACCTTCCTGAAATTAGCTGCTATATTAACAAATAATTTGATGAGAGACTTTTCTGATCTGGAGATGTCAAATTAGCTGACTAATTTTCTGACACCAAGTCTAAAAGAATTTAGATGTTACATTAATATGAATATAAATTTTATATTAATAGCATTCCTAGATATTTCTCATGGTATTCCTATTGGGTGGGATGTGTGTGTGTATGTGTGTGTGTATGTGTGTGATATAATCTAGCATCTATGTATATATGTGTGTGTGTATATATATATACACATATATATATAACACACATATTCTCTCTATATATATATTCACAGATACATGTATAAATACTACATATAAGTTTAAATAAGGTATATAGTCATATACATAGTCTCTCCGAGAATGAAAATACAAGACTATATAAGACTAGTTTATCCCATTCCATGAAGAAATAGTGCTCTGTACCTATGTAGGAAGATGGTTTTCTATTCAATTGCAACTATTTTATTCTTAGAAAAACAGTCTAACAAGACAGTATGTAACCAAAGTTTGAGTGCCACTGATTATGTATTTCTAAATATTTATTAATATCTGATGTTCACAAGATGCAAAGAGAAATATTCACTTTCTCATGAGAGAAAATTATAATATGGTAAGATAACATGTCTGCATTTGAACATCCGAGTGCATTTTGCTTTATAATCTATCTATTCTGATTAATTTAGTAAAAATATGAAAAATTTAAATCTTAAGTAGGTTATCCAGTTCAATGTCTTTTGACTAAATGAAAAATATTTTGGCCAGACATCCTCTCCATACTCTATTACCTATTCAAAAGATCCACTTAAGTACTACTCATTCCTTAGCTACAAGAAGACTGGGTAGAAAACTCAAACTGATTATTTCACCTAAGTTTATGAAAACTAATCAATCAGTTTACCCAAACACATTATTTCAGTAAGACAACATAATGGTTTCTATAATAAAGGTTGTATAGTTTAGTAATAAGGGCTAAGCTTTCATTTTAATGTGACTTTAATTAAAAATTTTTAAAAAGCACTTTAAAAAAGCACTGTCCATCCAAGAGATAGCATTGAACAATTATATGTCAATGGAACTGTCTAGAACACCAGGCATATTTCCTCATGAAATATAGGAGTACGTTCCACACAGTCCTATCAGAGACATGTGCTCAACTGTATATGATTGTGATACATTGTTCCTTTCAATATTTATTTAACATTTTTATATGGAAGGAGACTAACAAAATGCGTCCTTATAGAGAAATGAAAAAGGAAAATAATATAAAATGTGTGGGAGGTACATGTAATCACAATTAAATAGTGATTTAATCCTTACAGGAATTTTATGAAGAAAGCATTTATCTTTTTTTTTAATTTTATTATGTTATGTTAGTCACCATACAATACATCATTAGTTTTTGATGTAGTGATCCACGATCCATTGTTTTCGTATAACACCCAGTGCTCCATGCAGTACATGCCCTCCTTAATACCCATCACTGGGCTAACCAATCCCCCCGCCCCCCTCCCCTCTAAAACCCTGATTGTTTCTCAGGTCCATAGTCTCTCATGGTTCATCTCTCCCTCCAATCCCCCCCACCCATTTTTCCCTTCCTTCTCCTAATGTCCTCCATGTTATTCCTTATGTCCCACAAATAAGTGAAACCATATGATAATTGACTTTCTCTGCTTGACTTATTTCACTTAGCATAATTTCCAGTCCCATCCATGTTGATGTAGAAGTTGGGTATTCATCTTTTCTGATGGCTGAGTAATATTCCATTGTATATATGGACCACATCTTCTTTATCCATTTATCCGTTGAAGGGCATCTCAGCTCTTTCCACAGTTCGGCTATTGCGAACTATTGCTGCTATGAACATTGGGGTGCATATGGCCCTTCTTTTCACTACATCTGTGTCTTTGGGGTAAATACCCAGTAGTGCAATTGCTGGGTCATAGGGTAGCTCTATTTTTAAATTTTTGAGGAACCTCCACACTGTTTTCCAAAGTGGCTGTACCAACTTGCTTTCCCACCAACAGTGTAAGAGGGTTCCCCTTTCTCCACAACCTCTCCAACATTTGTTGTTTCTTTCCCTGTCCATTTTTGCCATTCTAACTGGTGTAAGGTGGTATCTCAGCATGGTTTTGATTTGGATTTCCCTGATGGCTAATGATGATGAACATTTTTTCATGTGCCTGTTAGCCATTTGTATGTCTTCTTCAGAGAAGTGTCTGTTCATCTCTTCTGCCCACCTTTTGACTTGTTTGTTTTTTGGGTGTTGAGTTTGAGAAGTTCTTTGTAGATTTTGGATACCAGCCCTTTATCTGTAGTGTCATTTGCAAATATCTTCTCCCATTCTGTGGGTTGCCTCTTTGTTTTGTTGACTGTTTCCTTTGCTGTGCAGAAGCTTTTTATCTTGATGAACTCCCAAAAGGTCATTTTTGCTTTTGTTTCACTAGCTTTTGGAGATGTATCCTGAAAGAAGTTGCTGTGCTGATGTCAAAGAGGTTACTGCCTATGTTCTCCTCTAGGATTTTAATGGATTCCTGTCTCACATTGAGCTCTTTCATCCACTTTGAGTTTATCTTTGTGAATGGTGTTAGAGAATGGTCAAGTTTCATTCTTCTGCATGTGGCTGTCCAATTTTCCCAGCACCATTTATTGAAGAGACTGGCTTTTTTCCATTGCATGTTTTTTCCTGCTTTGTCAAAGGTTATTTGACCATAGAGTTGAGGGTCCATATCTGGGTTCTCTATTCTGTTCCATTGGTCTATATGTCTGTTTTTGTGCCAGTACCATGCTGTCTTGGTGATCACAGCTTTGTAATATAGCTTGAAATCGGGCAATGTGATGTTTTTCTTTTTTTTCTTTGTTTTTCTTTTTCAACATTTCCTTGGCAATTCAGGGTCTTTTCTGATTCCATAAAAATTTTAGGATTGTTTGTTCCAGCACTTTGAAAAATGTCATTGGAATTTTGATCGGGATGGCATTGAAGGTATAGATTGCTCTGGGTAGCATAGACATTTTAACAATGTTTATTCTTCCGATCCATGAGCATGGAATCTTTTTCCATCTTTCTGTGCCTTCTTCAATTTCTTTCATGAGTGTTTTGTAGTTCTTAGAGTATAGATACTTTACCTCTTTGGTTAGGTTTATTCCGAGGTATCTTATGGTTTTTGGTGCTATTGTAAATGGAATTGTTTCTCTCATATCTCTTTCTACAGTTGCGTTGTTAGTGTATAAGAAAGCAACTGATTTCTGTGCATTGATTTTGTATCCTGCCACATTACTGAATTGCTGCATGAGTTCTAGTAATTTGGGGGTGGAGTCTTTTGGGTTTTCCACATAAAGTATCATGCCGTCTGTGAAAAGAGAGAGTTTGACTTCTTCTTTGCCAATTTGAATACCTTTTATTTCTTTTTGTTGCCTGATTGCTGTTGCTAGGACTTCTAGTACTATGTTGAACAACAATGGTGAGAGTGGGCACCCTTGACGTGTTCCTGATCTTAAGGGAAAGGCTCTCAGCTTTTCCCCATTGAGGATGATATTTGCTGTGGGTTTTTTTTTTTTTTTTTTTAAGATTTTATTTATTTGAGAGCGAGAATGAGAGACAGCATGAGAGGGAGGAGGGTCAGAGGGAGAAGCAGACTCCCTGCCGAGCAGGGAGCCCAATGTGGGACTCGATCCTGGGACTCCAGGATCATGACCTGAGCCGAAGGCAGTCGCTTAACCAACTGAGCCACCCAGGCGCCCTTCACTGTGGGTTTTTCATAGATGGATTTTATGAGCTTGAGGAATGTTCCCTCTATCCTTATACTCTGGAGAGTTTTAATCAGGAAAGGATGTTGTACTTTGTCAAATGCTTTTTCTGCATCAATTGAGAGGACCATATAATTCTCCTCTCTCCTCTTATTAATGTGTTCTATCACATTGATTGATTTGCGAATGTTGAACCACCCTTGCATCCCGGGGATAAATCCCACTTGGTCGTGGTGGATGATCCTTTTAATGTATTGTTGGATCCTATTAGCTAGGATTTTGTTGAGGATTTTGGAATCCATATTCATCAGAGATATCAGTCTGAAATTCTCCTTTTTGATGGGGTCTTTGCCTGGTTTGGGGATTAAGGTAATGCTGGCCTCATAGAAGGAGTTTGGAAGTTTTCCTTCTGTTTCTATTTTTTGCAACAGCTTCAGTAGAATAGGAATTATTTCTTCTTTGAATGCTTGCTAGAATTCCCCAGGGAATCCATCAGGCCCTGGACTCTTGTTTTTTTGGGAGGTTTTTGATCACTGCTTCAATCTCGTTGCTGGTTATTGGCCTATTCACGTTGTCAATTTCTTCCTGTTTCAGTCTTGGCAGCTTATAGGTTTCCAGGAAGGCCTCCATTTCATCCAGATTGCTCAGTTTATTGGCATATAGTTGTTGATAATAATTTCTAATAATTGTTTCTATTTCCTTGGTGTTAGTCGTGATCTCTCCCCTTCCATTCATAAATTTATTAATCTGGGTCCTTTCTCTTTTCTTTTGGATAAGTCTGGCCAGTGGTTTATCAATCTTATTAATTCTTTCAAAGAACCAACTTCTAGTTTCATTGATCTGATCTACTGTGCTTCTGGTTTCTAATTCATTGATTTCTGCTCTAATTTTAATTATTTCTCTTCTAATGCATGGCTTAGGCATCGTTTGTTGCTTTTTCTCTAGTTCTTTAAGGTGTAGAATTAGTTGATGAATTCAGGATTTTTCTATTTTTTTGAGTGAGGCTTGGATGCCTATGTATTTCCCCCTTAGGACCGCCTTTGCAGTATCCCATAGGTTTTGGACCGATGTGTTTTTGTTCTCATTGATTTCTATGAATTGTTTAAGTTATTCTTTGATTTCTTGGTTGACCCAAACATTCTTGAGCAGAGTGGTCTTTAGCTTCCAAGGGTTTGAATTTCTGCCAAATTTTTTCTTGTGATTGAGTTCCAGTTTTAGAGCATTGTGGTCTGAGAATATGCAGGGAATAATCTCAGTCTTTTGGTATCGGTTGAGACCTGATTTGTGACCCAGTATATGGTCTATTCTGGAGAAAGTTCCATGTGCGCTCGAGAAGAATGAGTATTCTGTCGTTTTAGGGTGGAATGTTCTGTAAATATCTATGAGGTCCATCTGGTCCAATGTATCATTCAAAGCTCTTGTTTCCTTGTTGATTTTCTGCTTAGATGATCTGTCCATTGCTGAGAGTGGAGTATTGAGGTCTCCTACAATTAACATATTGTTATCAATATGACTCTTTATTTTGGTTAACAGTTGGCTTATATAGATGGCTGCTCCCATGTTGGGGGCATAGATATTTACAATTGTTAGATCTTCTTGTTGGATAGACCCTTTAAGAATGATATAGTGTCCTTCTGTGTCTCTTATTACAGACTTTAGTTTAAAATCTAATTTGTCTGATATAAGGATTGCTACCCCAGCTTTCTTTTGAGGTCCACTGGCATGGAAGATGGATCTCCATCCCTTCACTTTCAGTCTGGATGTATCTTTAGGTTCAAAATGAGTCCCTTGTAGCCAGTATATGGATGGGTCCTCTCTTTTTATGCAATCTGCAACCCTGTGCCGTTTTATGGGAGCGTTTAGGCCATTCACGTTGAGAGTGATTATTGAAAGATATGAATAAATTGTCATCATGTTGCCTGTGAAATCATGGTTTTTATAGATTGTCCCTGCAAATTTCTGTTGTATATCACTCTTGGGGTCTTTCTCCTTTTATAGAACCCCCCTTAATATTTCTTGCAGGGCCGGCTTAGTGGTCACATATTCTTTCAGCTTCTGCCGGTCGTGGAAGCTCTGCATCTCTCCATCCATTCTAAATGAAAGCCTTGCCAGATAAAGTATTCTTGGCTGTATGTTCTTCTCATTTAGTACCCTGGATATGTCTTGCCAGGCCTTTCTGGCTTGCCAGGTCTCTGTGGCTAGGTCTGACGTTATTCTGATGTTCCTCCCTCTGTACGTAAGGAATCTCTTCCCCCGAACTGCCCTTAAGATGGTTTCCTTGGTTCTAAGATTTGCAAGTTTTACTATTACATGCCAGGGTGTTGGCCTGTTTTCCTTGATCTTGGGAGGGGTCTTTTCTGCCTCTAGGACTCAAATGTTTGTTTCATTCCCCAGATTAGGGAAGCTCTCAGCTACGATTTGCTCAAATACATCTTCTAGTCCTCTCTCTCTCTCCACTCCCTCCGGGATTCCAATGATTCTGACATTGGAATGCTTCATGATGTCACTTATTTCTCTGATTCTATTTTCATGGGTTCTGAGTTGTTTTTCCCTGGCCTCCTCTTTTCCCTTTTTATCTATTATACTGTCTTCCAGATAGCTTATTCTCTCTTCTGTCTCAGTTACCCTAGCTGTTAGATTATCTAGATTGGATTGGATCTCATTGATAGCATTTTTAAATTCTGCCAATTCCCCTTTTATTTCTGCCCTTAGAGACTCTATGTTGCCATTAATTGATTTCTCCATTCTAGCCATTATCTTCACAATTGCTAGCCTGAATTCCATCTCCGACATCTTGGTTATATCTGCATCCATTTGTAAATCCGCAGCATAGGTCATAATTTCTGAGTCTTTTCTGTTTTGGGGGCTCCTCCTCCTAGTCATTCTGTTGATGGGTGTTTGAGGGAATGTATAGAGTCCAAATTATTGACCAGAACCCAAGCAAGATGCACCTGTTTTCTAGGGACCTTTGGGTTGCTGGCCTCTTGTTTTCCCAGCCTGTCTTCTGGGGGAGGGGCCTGCCGCACTGTTACTCAGGCAACCCTGTTTGGGCGGAGTTGCCCTGCACCCCTGTGGCGGGGGATGGGCTCAGTGGGAATCAGTCTTTGGGGCTTTTGTTCTCTGGTGCCTTTCCCTGGCGGCTTTCCGCGTCTCTTCCGCCAGTCAGAGCAGAAGAGACCGTTTCCAACCCTCTGCCTCAGAGCAGAGAGACCGCAGTCTGTTCTTTAGTGAGCTCTCCAGGCCACACCGTCTCCGTTTCTGTCCGTGCTGCTATAAACTGCAGGGGCCTGGGTTGTGCGCCCCTCCGCAGCACCCCCAGACCTGCCTCCAGGTCAGGCACGTCTCTGCCCTTTGTGCTTCTAAAACCACCAGCTGCTCCCAGTTCACGCACACGTGACTCCTCTGCTCCGGTTTCGGTCTCGGAGGCTGCAGTTCGCTTGCGCGCGACTCCGGCGCACCGGGTTTCGGTCGGAGCGGCTGCAGTTCGCGTGGGTGCGACCCTGCCACTCTAGGTTTCCACCCCGGGGGCTGCCCTAAAGTCCTTTCCCTGATGCTACTGGTCTGCGAGTCTGTGCCCTGTCTGCAGCGCGGGAGGCTGTCACTCACCGGCGGTGTAGGATCCCCACGGCCAGGCACCGTCCCGGTGCCGTTTATCCTCCGATATCTGCCCGCAGAATCACGGCTCTCCGCTTCGTACCTCCAAACCAACCGCCTGCGATATTGTTTGTAGAGATCCAGATCTTCTTACATCTCAGGCTGGTTTCGTGGGTGCTCAGAGTGGTCTGGTAGATATCCAGCTCAATTCCGGGGACCAGCTGTAATAGGGTTCCCTGCTCCTCCGCCATCTTTCCCCCCTTCCCAAGGAAACACATTCTTGTGTAATCCTCTCCTTTCAAAATTAGCTATATTCAGTCCACGTTGTATGTCACCCACAAGAAATTGGACAGAAATGTTTATCACTCAGAGCTGTTTCTCAGACTGAAGGACGCACCCAGATAGCATCATTGGCACTGGCAATGTGCAGTTCAAGGGCCATTTCTTATCTTTATTAAATCTTTTATAATATGTCTAAAGTTTCAGAAGAAAAAGTGTTGGAACCTGGATTTGAGCCCAAGACCATTTTACAGTAAGTCAGGTATTTCTTATCTCACATGCTGCATTTAATTCATCAACTTTCTAAAACCACTAGAAGTTTGAAGAAAATGAACATTCTGAAAACATCATGGAATTTGGCTAGAAGGAGTTCAGCAATGATATTCAAGATTAACAATTTCTAAAGAGAATGGAAATAGGAAAAGGGATTGTATACTGATTACTGTAATAAAATCCAGTAAACCAATGATTATGAAATTAGAGGGTACAACAATCAGGAAAGGAAAACCCTACAGGAGATGAGAAGAGTTGTTCTTTTTCAGGGTCTTGCCCCCAGTTCGGGGTAGACTCTCCATAATGGTTGGGGAAGGGAGGGGGTAAGGAGCAGGATGGACATGAATGTAATAGAAAATATTAGCATTTTATCTATCTAGACAGTTGTCACTATTCTTCATCACTTGTCCAAAAATACAGCTTATACCACTTCAAATAATTTCACTTTTATTCTTTCTAAAGATTTTATCTTTCATTATCTATTGAAATTTCTCATTCTATATACTTCCATTATTTTATAAAATTGCATTTGTATCCCAATGAGGCAATTTTAATACAGTAGGAAAAAAAAAACAAGCACTTCAATGAGATAGTTTGCTTTTAAGATCTCTGATTTAGCTGAAATATCTTTTAAAAAAATCTCTTACTACTAGATAACTTTCTATTGACAAAATATGCATTGAAAAACTCAGGATATTATTTTTTCATCCTAAATTTATTGAAATGTATGCTCATTAAACTTTCACAAGAATATCTCCATAAATAAAAGGAACAGTGACTATTTAGATTCATAACAAAAGTCGACCACATAATTTACTAAGCTGTTTTCTTTGTTTAATACCTAAATTCTGAGTCATGCAATTTGTAGATGGCCTAATAAATATTAATAACTCATGTAGATAAAATATACAATAACATTACCTGATTTTAATAAGACGTGAATATCATGGTAGATTATTTCCCTCTCATAACATCTAAAATAATTAAACGTTCCTTAAATGGACATGACACTAATCAGATAAATATACTAATACATTTTTTACAATACTCTTTTCATAGTACGACTTATTTTAAAATATTTTCACATAATACTTCTTTCCCATGAAAAGTTTTTCTCACTGCTCACAATACTTAAACTTTAAAACATAAAGTGGATCTTTTTCTTTTTTACTTTAAATAACTGTCTTCTTCAGTCTTCTTTAAATAACATGAAGATAACATGAAAAAGGAAGCATTTGGAGAAATCCTTGAACTTCACTCAAACAGAATGCCCAGTTACTTGCTTAGGCTATTTTCAATAATACATAATAAATGTTTATTGTAACAAAATCTAAGATTTGATTGACTTTGGAGTGACTAGACACCTTTTATCATAAAACTTAAGCGACACTGTCAAAATAAAAACTTTTGTAAATACTGTGAAGTATTAGTGTAGGTAAAACTCAGAAGAAATTTTATATGGTTTTTAATACCTTGTTGCTTTCGTGGATCATAAATCTGAAGCCCAAACAGGGGTGGTCTTTCACGCCTCAGTAATGTCACCTCGTTTGTTATCAAATCTAGTTGAAAAATGGAACCATTCATATAATCAGTCCAGAACACATAATTCCCATGATGCGACAGTCCAAAAGGATGGTTCAACTCTTTCCCACTGTAAACAATCTGTAAAATATAAACACATTGTAAAAAATCAGAACTGACCTTTAAAACATAACTAAATATTTAGAGAAAATGATATTCAAGTAAGTATAACAGATAATGATGTAACTAATATCTTAACTCATTTTCTTTCAGTATATTTGAAAAATGGATTTCACAATGTGAGCATATTTTTCTGCTTTTAGGACATGTTATTTGAAGGAGATATTTGTATTTCATCCATTTAAATCCTCTCCTATATGACATTAATCATATGGTCAAGAAATACAAACATTAAAATGACTTTGCCTGACACTCTTTCCTGCTCTTTTCTTATGATATTCCAGTATCATAACCTGGAATAGAAATTGATCTGAGCAATTAGTGTCATTATGTGTATTGTGATATTGCTTATCCAACAGCCAAGGAATAAAACATGGTCTTACAACTTTGGGAGTGTAAAGGATTCTCCTACTTAATTGGGCCAATGCAAATTGAAGAAATCTAGGAAATGACAGGGAGGGAGGTCAAGTTTTTAATTTTGAACATAGAAACATTTATTAGTACTAAGTAGATAAACAAGACTCACTGGCTAATTTCAGTTCTGGTTTTCTTAGTATATTCTTTACATTCTAGTTGTATTTTGTTTTTGTTTAACTGGAACAAACGTGTGGTAAGTGCTGTTTCACATGGAGGGTGGTAGAAGAGGAATCAGGAATCACACCTCCAATAATAATACCTTTTCACTGTTCACCATTTATAAAATGATATTGTATACAATATGAAAAAGTATTTTGTATTCACTCTATTTAATATCAAAGAATTGAAGAAGTTATCTAAATAACGTGGACTTAGAAATTCAAATTTTGCTCCTTTTATCTGAATTCTTCATGTCACATATTCATATATTGAATAATTAAGATAGTTTTTTACCTTTATTTTCTCACCTACATGAAGGCTAAAATATACTAGCCATTACAATGTTATCTATGTGGTGTACATATCAATATCTTTATTTTATTTATTTATTTTTTTATTTGACAGAGAGAGAGTACAATAACAGGGAATGGCAGGCAGAGGCAGAGGGAGAGGGAGAAGCAGGCTTCCTGCTCAGCAGGGAGCCCGATGTGGGGCTCGATCCCAGGACCCTGGGATCACGACCTGAGCTGAAGGCAGCCGCTTAACCATCTGAGCCACCCAGGTGCCCCATATCAAAAGCCTTAAAGGAATCATACACATTTATTTGGCACCTGTTAAATATGTGACATTAGGTTAAATGCCAATCAATTTTACTATTGGGGGAAAGATATTAAAAGCACGGTTAGAGTCAACCAATGATTGAAGTAATCTTAACTTCCTACTGTACTGTTTATTTCTCAAACAGAATTCATAATGAGTAAGCTTGGCCAACTGTGCAGTCTTTCTTTCCAAAAAGAAGGAGTATAGTATCAATGGAAGCATTTTGATAATTTCTAACATTCCATTTTCTATTACTTAACTAAACAGTTGAAGTCAGTTCATAAAGTTATATGCACTCAGGTTATTATAACATAAAATGTAGAGGTGATGTTTTGTTAACAAGGCCTCTGTTGGCACACAGTCAACTCCATCCTCCATGTTACTCAAGAATTTCAAAATCGTTTTGCAATGATCCTACCCAAAGAGGCAAGAGGAAGTTGATATTTATTCATAGCAATAGGCTTGAAGTCCAGTTCATTTTTGTGTTTCAATTCCACTGTCATGAAGTTCTTTATTTAAATAAATGCACTATAATTACTTTTTCATAACATATAGGTTAAATTTCACCTGCAAATATTAAAGATATTTGAGTAGAGTCGGGTCGCTTGGTCATAGCAAACTCATAAATGATGGAGAAAAACTGCATTTTAAAACAGCTCTGATATCCTGAGAGCTTCTTTTTAAAATCCCACAAATGCTGGCATACCACAGTGAGCTGATCCCGGTCTCCCGGAGGCAAGGGCCAGCTGCACTTCTTAATGCTCAGCCTCCTTTAGCCGCCCCACAGAGACTACTGGCAGCCACCTCAGAGGGGTAAAAATAAACTTGAAAGTATTTCTAACACAACACAACAACACTCTGTGAAGAAGCCTGTGAGTTAAAAAGCAGCAGTATTTGTCTTTTACCTTCCTGTGAGTTCCATTCAAAAACACTTTTTCAATATGATCATAATAGGCGTCACACCAGTATAATGTGTTGGTGCGAAAGTCCAGAGTTAAACCGTTTGGCCACAGCATCTTTGAAGTCACAAAAATCTGCCGATTGAAGCCATCCATCCAGGCCTTCTCGATCCTTCCCACGCTGTCATCTATTTCATCTTCCTCCCAGTCTGTCCAATACATCCAACTAAGACGTTACAAACAAGAGCGCACACGTGTTATTTCAACCAGCCACCATACAGAGGGACGCTTCTTTTGGTTGGGCACTGCTCTAAAATCTAATTACATTCTGATCTCTCCTCCTAGCTAAATGCTCATCGGCCAAAGCGAGGGGACATCTGTGGAGTCCTAGGGGGGAAGTACAGATGTGTTCAGTGAAGCCAGTCCATTCAGACACATTACAGAAAAACCACTATGGCACTTACTGGTTCCATTCGCTATTTAGCCTAACACTAAGTGCCAAATATTGATTTTCTCTGGGGTTGATACCAAGTTTGGAAAGTGATTTTTGAGGCATTCCTGTTTTTAAATGTTGTCCACTTCAGAAAACAGATAATCGATGATGTGATTGAAAAGCAGATTGACTGACCTGAGAACTCACCCTGCTGTTAATGATCTACTCTAGGCTTTATTTAATCTCCGATGAATTATTAGTTTTTAAGACAGGCAACTGAATTGTCTTTGTACTAAAGGGTATGGTCATACTGGGTTTATTTGTCCAAGTCTAATTTGTCTTCCTCATGCAAATTATCTATGCTTTATGGCTGCTTATTGTTACCTCAAAACCCACAGAAGATGATTTAGCTGCACATAAGTTTAATAACATCAGGTTGACTGACCTTGAGATTTTGAGGTTTAATTTCTATCTCAAACAAAAGTTTCTGCCTTTAAAAACAAGTCTTTTGTGTAAGCTCTAACAGGGGGAGACGGAGCCTTCAGCTAATGTTCCAATTCCCTCATGAATAATGTTAAAACCCTCCAAAAGTGTTGCTCTAGGGTCATGTGAAAGTTCTGGAGTTATTAATTAAAGTGTAGGTTTTAATTCAGTCAACTCATATACAACTTTATGAAGCTCTAAAGCTTTTCTATGCTGCTGATCTTAGAAATGCCCTTTGCCTCCCACATTTTGTGGACCCTAAAGAATTTCTGAGGTAATTTGGGAAAAATCTGTATCCATGACTAAAAAAACCCTACTGCGATCTAAACAGGAAGATTTGGGACAACTGAGGATGTAACACACCATCCATTATTTTATGCCAGTTTAGCTGTTTAAAAACTCCCTTAACAGTTTAAAATTATGTTGATATGTCTTTTTAGACCTGAGGAAATATATGGGGATTGGTGAGTTTTATTAAGTCAAAATACATTCTTATCCTAGAAATAAACATGGAAATATGTTTATCTTGCATCCAGCATGTTCTTCAAGTGGTCTTAATTATTGGAAAAAATTAGGAACAAACGGGATAGTCATTTCATTTCCTCTAGTCCTATGTTACTTAGATATAACTAGTTGACTTCAACTGTATAAATCAACTATGTAAAAGAGAAATATACAACTTTTTATCTCTATTAATACTTCATGAAATCTTAAATATGGTTAGTCAATGCAGTTTTATTGTTGTTGCTAATTTACAACTTGTTAAAATTGCAATTATCTTCCCCTGTAGGTTTCTTTTAACCACAGTAACACTTTTTTTTTCCCTTTGATTCTCCAACCCAAATTGCATATACCTGCAGACACATACATAAGGGGTAATTGTGGCGAATCCAAGCATAATTTATATTGTTTTGCTATTTAAAGAAATCATTGTTTGTGATCTGATCCATTTCTAAGATTATTTTTATTCAAACAGAATATAAGAAAAAATTTAAACAAGGGTGCCAATCTAACAGAGGCTAGGTATGTGATTATCATCTTCCAATTTCATTATGTGATGAAAAGTTATATTGTGGAAGCCTTATAATCAATATGAAATGTGATGATTCCTAAACACAGAAAATAGGAAATATAACCTATAAAGTAAGTACAAACTAATATAAATCTTTTTATATGTGAGACTCAGGTATTCATTAACTAAATACTAAGTTAAGTGAGCCTTCTGCTAATATGGAAAGAAAAATTTCACCTCTATTTTTCAAGTCCTGTTCAAATACAATTATTTGATGAAATCTATTTCTACTCTTTCTGTCAAAATAAACTCTTTCCTTTATTTCCTAGTGACATTTCTTTTTAGTTTTTTAAATAATATTTATTGAATTTGTGCCTTGTATTATATTCAATGGTGTTACATGTCTGATGGTTTCGATCAAAAATTAAAATAATTAAGGGCAGGGATTATTTCTTACTTGTATTTGTACCCTATAGCACTAAGCTTGCTTTTGTTGATATTGATCATACCCCCAAATTAAATTGTATTATGTGGTGGTCAATCCTAGACATATTGAAATCCTTAAGCACTTCTCTGCCATGAAAATAACATACATTTTATTGTTAAAAAAAAACTCGATTTAGTGCTAACATAAGAGCTATGTTAACTAAAGGGTGTGGCACTATTAATTGAGGTAGGGATAGTGGAGATCATGTTTGGGGAGAAATATGCTCTCAGCTTTGGGCATGTTTACTACAGATGATATTTTGAGAAGTCAGAACTGGAGACGCAGGTTTCTAAGTTACTAATATAAATTATGAAGTGAGAAATTATTGGAAAGGAGGGAATTCATCTGTATCTATCAGCTTGAGAAATAGTGCCATCATGACCAAGTCCCCCTACAGCTTTATCCCCATTTCTACAACTGTTAAGGCCTGCCAATTCCATTCTTTCAATCCCCACTTTTCTATTTCTATTATAAATGCTATAGTCTGTCTTTTATCCCTTTTCAAAGGGATCTTCTAACAAATTGTTCCCATACAACTATCATATTTCTATGACTTGTCTTCCTAAGTCATGAATTGAAAAATGTGACTTTTATTCTCAAAACCTTCCAATTACTGTCATCAGAAAAAAAAAAAAATCCCATCTTTTAATCCCAACATCGAAGACTTCTGCATATTTCTAGTTTCATCTCCTACTATGTTCCTTCACATGCCCTCTGCTCTAGCCTTAGTGAACTCATCTCATCTCAAAACTGCCATTAACATCCCTGCCTCTAAACACATACTTATAATGTCTAGTCAGTACAGTGACTAACCTTATGACTGCACATCCTAAGCCGCAGAGACCAAATCTACTCATTTGGAAATCCTTTTCATTCTCTAAAGCTCAATTCTGAATTGAAAAACCACAATGATTTTCTGAAGAGCATTATTTCATTCTATTTTATTTGATAGGTATTTGATAAGCACACCAGATTATAAGCTCCTTGAAGGCAATTACTGTCTTACTAATTTCTATTGCTCTATATGGCAGTTATTCAAGAATATGTTTTAATAAAGAAATAAATGAACAAATTCTTTACTGATTTTGTAATTGTTTATGAAACTTTGGATAAAGCATATCTCTGAAATGAGTAATTTTTATTAATTGGCTATTTTATTTTATTTTATTTTAAAGATTTCTTTTATTTATTTATTTTGAGAGAGAGAATGAGAGACAGAGAGCATGAGAGGGAGGAGGGTCAGAGGGAGAAGCAGACTCCCTGCCGAGCAGGGAGCCCGACGCGGGACTCGATCCAGGGACTCCAGGATCATGACCTGAGCTGAAGGCAGTCGCTTAACCAACTGAGCCACCCAGGTGCCCTTAATTGGCTATTTTAGTAGAAAAACCCTGTAATTCTCTCTTCCTGTATACAGCTACAAATAGGTATGATGGTAGGAAAAAATGTAAATAAATCAAGTTTCTTATTTTTAATGTTTTGTGCAAAGTTATATTGTGCTTATTTTAAATGGACTTTTCCAAATTAAAGTTTCTTCTTCTTTTTTAAAAATTATATTATGGTCAAACAATTATTTGGACAACTAAATTCACATGATTCCACTTCTTTCTTCCAATCCATTCTCCACAGAACAGGTTAGAGTTTTTAAAATTCTTACTTCCCTATTTTATCCTTGCACTGAAGACAAAGTACAAAGCTCTCATCCTGGCAGACAAGGTCCTGCTTCCTTTCCCACTGCATCTTCATCACTTCTGCCCTTGCTATCAACAGTCCAGCTCTACTGCCCTCATCTCGGTTCCTCTGATAGTCAAGCTTTTACCCAACTTAAGATCTTCAAATGTATGATTTTCTTGATCTGAAGTACTCTTTCCCTCACTCTCCATTGCTGATTCCTTTTCTATGTTAAGTCTTGGTTTGAATGATACCTCCTTGGAGAGGCCTTTCAGCAAACCTATTAAAATCCGTCTACCTGTTAGTCTCCATTATGTCATCCTGTCTGTTCTCCTGCTTCATTCTGGTCTGTAGAAACTTCATTAGTTGCTTATTTGGTACTTATTTCTTGTTCTATCTGCCTATCCTGCACCTTGCAGATAACAGAAGATGCTTCACAAGGTTTAAGGCTATGCCTGTTTTGTTAACTACTGTATACCTAGTGCAGAATTCTGGATATGGTATATTGCTAGGGAAAAATTTGTGTGTATGAAAATATATATGTGTGTGTGTATGTGTATGCAAATAAATATATGTGTATGTATATATTCATATATACACATACATACACACATATGTGTTTTTCAGATTGGTGCATACTAGAAAATAGAAAATGTCTAGTGGAAAAGATTTAAGATTATTCATAGCAACAGAGGCAAATATAGGGTCAGCTAGTAGATATTACAGAGATGCAGATATTGCCTTAATGAAAAGGAAAAAAAAAAGTCAATTAAAATCATCCCCAAATACTATAAACTATGTGAATGTTATAGGTTTCAAATCCAAGTTGGATGCCTGCCTATTAGGGCAGTGTTGAAGGGTATTCTTGAATTTGAATAGAGAGATGGGATTAATGGCCTCTAAATTTCCTTCTAAATCATATGATTCTATGACCTCCATGTATTTCTCTAACAGAATACTGAGAAGGAATACGCTGTTTTAAGATATCTTGCTTCAAGTAGATTTAGACAGTGTGTAATAAATTGTTTCTCTTAAAATTAAGATCGCCTTGATTTAAATTTAGGTCAGATAGATGATTTGGCTTAAAAGTCCAGGAAAAGGACAGATAATTATGGAATCCACACATAAAATCACTGAAATTACTTTATAATTATGTCTTATAAAAACACATACAATGAGTTCATCCACTGCTTAAATGTCAGCCCAGGAAGAAGTACCTTAATTGTATTTGTTTTGAGCTATTTTCAAGACAAACAATTCCAAGAACTACAGTCTGGTGATCTCAGTTTATTAGGAAGCTATACACTTCCTCTGCAAAGGAGTATTTTTCTATGTGTATAGTAAGGAATAAAAAATATTTGTTTTGTGATACTATTTTAAAACAGTGCGATGTAAGACATGGGAGGGATAAACATCACATATAACAACTGTACATTTAAAATATGTAATTCATTCATTTACTTCTGACATTCTGTTAGGAATGGTCACATTCTCCAATATTTCTATATGCACAGTGTTGTTTGTATTCAGGTAATAGGAAAAATATATTCCTGAGAATTGCACAAACTATTCCATCCTAAAACAAATAGCACGACTAACCTTGACTAGTAAAAAGTAGTGGAGTATAGTGGCTCTGAGTAAATTCTTGGAGACAGACTGCTGGGGTTTAAATACCTACTTGGTCACTTAATAATTTAATGCTTTTTTTGTAAATCAGTTATCAATTTCTCCTTTGTAAGACAAAGATGAGAATAGCAACTAGTTCAAAAGATTATTGTGAGGATTAGTGAACCCATTTAACAAAATGCCTGGCCCACAGTAAATGTACAAAAAAAATCTTTTCTATTTTCTGAATACATTAAATTTTAATACCCTTAAAAAGTAAATTGATTGATTATCTCAATTGATTATTTATCTTGGTGTCAGGCAGTCTAAAATGGAGAATTATGGTCCCTGTCTGAGTAAATCAAGTAAATATATCCTTTATACAAATAATCTGTTTATTTCAGTTAAGTGTTTTTTGACACGTTTATTTAGCACATTTTCTACAAGAGAAAATCATTAAATGAGTAACTTCTCCCATTCAGGCCACTCATGTGTGAATTTAAATCAAACTTGCTACTACTAAATATACAAAAAAATAATATTTTCCTCATATCAAGCTGATAAAATATAACATACCCATTAACAGGATCCACCACAATCCCTCTGGGATGGGACATTTCTCCTTCTAAAAGAATCTTCCGACTCTGAGAAGCTTTTTCCAGCCTAGCCACATTAATGGTCTTCCTATGACCATCATTTGTCCAGTAAAGGTTATTTCCAATCCAGTCCACAGCAATGCCTTCCACATTATCAAGATCTGTAAAAAGAAAAAACAAGAGAGCAACACATTTTACAATAGTGCACACTGCTTATGTTTTAGTTAAGAAATGTTTAATTCAAAAAGGAATGAATTCTGATTCATGGGTTCTTTATAGTTTGATTTTGGAAAATATCATTCCATAGCATATTTTTCAATTTTATTTTGAATGCCATTTTATGTGAATGACAGGCCCTGTCTCGGTATATTTTAAATGAAACAGTGATTTGCAGGAAAACAGGAAAATATACGGGATGGCACAGCAAAGGGAAAAAGTTCCCAGAACATAAATATAGTGATACAGACTGTTTAGGAAAAAAAAAAAAAATCGAGTAGTATGAACAAGTACTACGTTCAAAAAGTAAGCATATTGAAACTTGCAATATATAATCTGAGTAATCAAAATAATAGGAATGCCCTCTTGCTAAGAGATGACCAGGTCCAGCACACCTTTGAAAGCCCCGAACAGGTTTTCATGATGGAACTGCATGAACAGTGAATCCCAAAGAAACACTGAAATAATTCTCTATATTCTAGACTTACTTTTTTAAGATTTTATTTATTTGATGGGGGCGGGGAGGAAGAGAGCACAAGCAGGGGGAGGGGCAGAGGCAGAAGCAGGCTCCCTACTGAGCAGGGAGCCCACTGACAACGTGAGGCTTGATCCCAGGACCCCAGGATCATGACCTGAGCCGAAGGCAGATGCTTAACTGACTGAGCAACTCAGGTGCCCCATTCTAGACTTATTTTTAAAGGACACTATTCAGACTTCTGTAAGATACAGGCAGTGGTAATTCAAAGGAATATTATAAATACATAATCTTATATGAGTTCAACTAATTCAAACCCTTTACAGAAGGGAAAATGCCAACACTTTAAAGTGAAGGGTTATCGTCTATTATCACACAAGAAGTGGTAGAATTGGAACAAAAATCCAAGTCAGCTGATCCCCAGTGTACAGATCTTTAAAACTGCACTATTCCTGGGGTGAGTCCTGCTCTCGCTTTTTGCCATTTGATGAACAACCTTCCAGACTGTCTACAACATCATAAAGGCAGTTCCATTTCTCTGCTGCATAAGAAATTACTGTGAACTCCTTTTCTTCTCTCAAAACCAAGGGAGCCTTTGTCTCTTTTCCTCCCAGGGATGAGGTAGAGAACTGGAGCTTACTGGACAAAGCACTAGAGACAGAAGTGCTGATTGACACGCTATGGGCATATCTCCCTGATATTCCCTCATATGCACATGTAATAAATATTTACTATTATCCTGTTTTTAAATCATGACCCTTCTGGCCTTGGAGAAAAATAAAATTTTCTTTGGTGACCCTTCTGCTCATCAGCATGTGCCCTGACTCAGGGTGACTAATACAACATGTGATTTGATCTAACTGAAAATCCCATTATAGTGAATCAGATATGCTCTCAATTTCACTAAGCTATCTGCTTCATTACCATCCTGTATGAGTCATTTTCACAGGTTAATTGTGTCTATGCTTAGAAAAAAAAGTTTAATTTTGTCTTTACTTTATTGACACTTAATTTTACTGAGCACTTTCCTGCTCTGGCATAATGGAAAAATAAAAGCTGTTTACTCTTTTCCTTTATATTTATTAATAGTCTGTGGCTGATTTTTATCTCATTAGTCGGTTTTCAAAAATTGTATTACATTTGAAATCTACTCCAGCAAGAACACTTCCATCTTCAATAGCCCTCTTATTTTTATAACTTTTCCTGTTGACATCTAACTTGACACTTTTTATTTATTTTTCATATGAAGCAGTTGCAATACTATGTGGATTGAAATTTTATTTCTGACACTTGGGTAAGCAACTCAGTTACTTTGATGTTTAATTTCTCCACTCATCAAGTGAAGATAATCATAGCACCTACATCACAAGGTGATAACAAGGGGTAACTTAGCTACTGCATGGAAAGCACTTAGCATACTGCCTACAATATTGTCAATTCCCAAAATATGTTAGCTTTTACTCATTTATCAGGATAAAAAAATTCTATATATGCCCTGGATCTTTGCCTTATGAGTGTTACTTGATAGAAATATTCCTCATATTTTTCTCTCTGAAAATGATTATTTAATAACACTTCCTTGCATTTTGCCCAGTGGCCAACTTTGCCTAGAAATAGTATATGCAGAGTCGGTTGTGAATAACTAGTAAGTAAGAGTGAAATGGAATTGAATTCCAAAATTGGGAGGATTCTGTCCCTAATTATATTGGTTGCTTTTTCTTTGAAAAATGAAATGCTTGAACAGCATAAAGGAGTGATTAGGATCACAAGTTCTAGTAGGCCTAGGCTCTGCCACTCACCATATTTCTGAGTGAATTCACTTAACCTTGCTGCTCTTCAATTTCCTAATCTTTAAAATGGGTGTAATGATAGTGTTTAACTCATAGGATTGGCTTAGGATTAAATGAATGAATATATGCAAAATCCTTAAAATAATGATTGGCACATGGTAAATGTTACATAAATATTGTTATTAATATTATTACTAATAATATTATCATTATAATTTTCCCCTTAGCTACCTATCTAGTCTTTTAAGATAGCAATGAAACAATTAGCTTAGTGGTTCTTTTTAAAGATTTGTTTATTTATTTGAGAGAGAGAGCAAGAGTAGGGGAGAGGCACAGAGTGAAAGGAAGACAGAAAATCTCAAGCAGACTTCTACTTAGTACTGAGCCTCAAGCGGGGCTCAATCTCACAACCCTGAGATCATGACATGAGCCAAAGTCAAGACTCGGACTCTTAACCGACTGAGCCACTCAGACACCCTGGCCTAGTATTTTTTAGCTGTGTGTGTGTGTGTGTGTGTTTTGTTTGTTTGTTTGTTTGTTTGTTTTCCATTGTGGGAAGAATGAGGCTGAATACAATTCTAAAATAAAGAAACTCATAAAACAGTCTATGTGCAAATTGGAACTCTTTCTAGGCTATCTTTAATAAGGTATGGAGATATTTCTTCTCTTGTAGGACAAAGACTGAACAACTAGTGAATCCCTTTTTCAACAACTATACATTGATAAAGAAAGTATTCTGACTTCATACCATTCAGTAGCTGCCTTTAATGAGCCAATGACTGATGGAACACTAAAGCAATGACATAGGACACTGGTTTTATGTAAATTTGATTTTTTATTGAAGAGTTTGGTTGGAGCCTACCTGCAATGGACTATTAGGGACTCTATGACCAAAATCCTTCAAACGGGTGATCAGGACATAGGAAAGTTGTCACTCAAATTTCAAACAAACATGGATGACTACAGAGATATGAGTTAATAGCTTGAGAAAACACATGACTTCAAATATAAGAAAGGTGTTTGATAAAGTTGGTGAAACTTGATAGAGTAGATTGCTTTGATATCTTTGGGTAGAGTTCAAGTATTCTACATTCCAAAATCAACATTCACTACTTTATTATTATTATTATTATTATTATTATTATTATTATTATATAACTAATAGCAAACAAAGATTATAAATGTGTATTTTTTAATCTGGCAAAATTGTCCTTAAGTTTAACAAAATACTCATTTTCATTTATCAGTAGGGAAGGACTCTCAACATGTTTGTAACTCCTTCAAAAAAAAAAAGAAAGAAAGAAAAAGAGAAAGAAAGAGAGAAATTCCAGTAGATAATGTTTTCTTATAATTTTTAATTAACATATTTACAAGTTCCATTCTAAGTGAGAATTGAGACAGTTATCTATATACTTCAGATTAAAAACAGACTTTTTAATACACTCTGTGAATGCATACTGTTTTGATTAACGTACTATTTTGGCTCAAATTATTAAACTTTCCATCATTTTTCCTTTGTAAATATTGTTCTGGTATTTTAAGAATAACTTTTAGGGGCGCCCGGGTGGCTCAGTTGGTTGGGCGGCTGCCTTCAGCTCAGGTCATGATCCTGGAGTCCCGGGATCGAGGCCCGCATCAGGCTCCCTGCTCAGCGGGGAGTCTGCTTCTCCCTCTGATCCTCCCCCTTTCATGCTCTCTGTCTCCCAATCTCTCTCTCAGATAAATAAATAAAATCTTTAAAAAAAAAAAAAAGAATACCTTTTATAAATGGGCCTAATATATGAGTGGTATGCTAAAATACACACACACACATATCATCAAAAGCTAGACTTTTCACTTAAGTGAAAAATTCTTGAAGATAGCAATTTGTTATAGGTGATATCTATCATTTAGGAAATGAGGATGAATAAGAGATAATACAATTTATGTAAATTAAAGAGAAGAATTATGTGGATTTAAAAGAAATAAGTAATTAGAAAAGTTATTTAAATTAATTTAATACCTAGACTAGATAAAATAAGCATTTTAAAAAGAGTAAAGAAAAACATACTTCTAAAACATCATTACAGGTCTGATTTGTATCATTACACATTTTATGGAACAGAAGAGGATTAAAGTTTTATATATTTAAAACAAAATTATTTACTTTAAAAAATGGGTCCCAGATTTTTTTTTTTTTTAAACGGCAAAAGCTTTAGTTTTATTAAGGTGTATAGACTGGATCTCCAGAGTAATCCATAAGTCTTGATCCTTTTTAAGAGACTCTGATTAACATAGTGAGGAATTAATTGGAAATTATACATGACAATTGGCATTATAAAAACACAATGCCTATATTTTTCCAATGTATCCTTAAGGATTTTCTATCCTTAATGTGAACATTATTTTTCTGAGTTGGAATCAAGTATTACAAAAGAGTTTCCATGAGTGCAGAGGATGATCACATGCCTTAAATAGTATGCTAGGTAGACATGCTTAGGGCCAGACATGCTTTACCTTGCCTCAAAGTCAGCACTTGGACAATTCAGAGTCAGCACTTGGACAGTTCTCCTGCCTCATATTCATGTAGTTCAATTAATCCAAATCCTCTTTGTGTATTTCAATGTGCCCCGAGGCATCACAGCTTATATGTATCTGACATGAGTGAATGAAGTTGATTTAATTAATAGTGTGGCAGTTAAGTTTGCCTGCTGAAATTCCTATCTCCTGAGGTTATAGGAATCTTTGGCCAGACTGAAGTCTTCTGTATTATCTGTCCCCCATGGCCAGCTGAGGCTGATGTTCTCATCCTCATTTTCATTCCAGGTCCTTCCTCAGATCAATTAATAGGTCCAAGAGGGTAAATACACAAGCTCCTCTCAATCAGAACAAAATACTTTGTTGTTGTATTCAAAGAGATGTGTAAAGTGCATATAGGGTTTTATTTTAAGATGAACAGACTATATTAAAACATAGTAGCTTCCTTTTATCATCACATTGTTAGTTTCAATTTGGGACGAGGGTGATACAGATTGTCTCTCTATCACATTCACATATTTCGTCTTTGATGCAATGATAAGCATAGGTAAGATTAATGAGAGTATCACGGTAAGCATCATAGTTACCAATAAAGTAATCTAAAATGATAATTAAATGGACGGTTTCAAGAGTTGTTAAGAACTGAGTTTTTACCCTACGTTCAAGCTAACAGCTTAGTCCATTACTGGTTCATGGATGATAGTGGAAGACACAAGACTTGCAAGTCAAATATAAAGGGCTTTATTACTCATGGGATAGCAAGCAGTATGGTCTTCAGCAGAACTGATATCAGTTCCTTTTACTCCAAAGTCCCATGGGGATGACTGGGTTGGGCCATTATAGATGTATTCACAATCTGTGAGCTGTATTACAAAAAATAATTCTGAAGTTAGAAAACTCAAATCTTTTTATAAAGGGCAATAAACAAGGCTGCCCTTTACACTGTAGGTGTAAACTATCTCTTCTTCCAAGGCTCTTTCCTATACAAACATCCTTGAAAGGATACTTCAGACTAGGGGCGCCTGGGTGGCTCAGTCGTTAAGCGTCTGCCTTTGGCTCAGGTCATCATCTCGGGGTCCTGGGATGGAGCCCCGCATCGGGCTCCCTGCTCTGCGGGAAGCCTGCTTCTCCCTCTCCCACTCCCCCTGCTTGTGTTCCCTCTCTCACTGTGTCTCTCTCTGTCAAATAAATAAATAAAATCTTTAAAAAAAAATACTTCAGACTAAAAGGCAATAATTGCCTCACTCCAAGACATGCATAAATGTGAGTGATTCATGGAGAACTATCTCCCAAGAAAAGTCATAGAAGTCATAAATTGGTATTCTTTAATAAATGTAGACAGATGAACGAACAAATTAGTGTGCAAATATGACTACAAATAATAATCATTTTTGGGTTCCAGGCTATTACTCTTATGGGAATTATTTATTGATTTATACTACCACATCTTGAAGCATTTTGTTCAGCTAGCCATGTGTAATAGTTAATTCTATGAGTCAATTTGGCTCGGCCAAGGTATACAGAGATCTGGTTAAACATAAGTCTGGATATTGCTGTGAAGGTATTTTTTAGGTGATATTAACATTTAAATCCATACACTTGGAGTAAAGCAGATTACCCTCCATAATATGGGTTAGTCTCATCCAGTTAGATGAAAGCTTTAAGAGAAAACAGACTAAAGTACCCTGAGGAAGAGGGAATTGAGTTTCTAAACTATCTTCAGACTTGAGGTACAAAATCAACTTTTCCCTGAGTCTACAACTTGTCAGACTACCCTACAGATTTTTGACTTGCCATCCTCCACAGTTGTGCAAGCCAATTCTTCAAATTATCTCTCTCTCTCTTTATGCATACATCCTATTGGTTCTGTTTCTCTGAAGAACCTTATTACACCTGTGACCTGGAAATTATTTTGCTGAATGCTCTGAGCAGAAGAAAGATACTCTTCACATTCATTCTTTTCAGATGAAATTCTGGAAAGTACACACTATGGAGGACAGAGATGCTTCCAATTTAAGAATGCGTTACAAACATGCAATGAGTATATAGCTCATTTTTATAATAGCCCACTACTAATTTTTAAATACTATCAGGGTTGTATTGTAAATATTTTTAAATGTTTTTATTTTTTGTAAATTATGACATGTTGACATCTTTAAGAGAACTTTTCCAGCTAGAGTGAGATTACCTGTCCTCGGGATAGTCAATTCTTAGAGACAGCGAAGGGCCCAGCCAGGAACATGCCTTTGACATACAAACTAACCAACCCATTTAGAAGAACTGATATTGTTAAAATGTCCATATTTCCCAAAGCAATCTACAGATTCAATGCAATCCCTATCAAAATATCAACAGCATTTTTCACTTCATTGGAACAAATAATACTAAAATTTGTATGGAACGACCAAAGACCCCAAATAACTAAAGTAAACTTGAGAAAGGAAACAAAGCTGTAGTTATCACAATCCCAGATTTCAAGATATAGTAATCAAATGGTATGATACTGGCACAAAAACAGGCATGTGAATCAATGGAACAGAATAGAGAGCCCAGGAATAAACCCTCACCTATATCGTCAATACCCATCGAAGCAGGAAGAATGTATAATGGGGAAAAGACAGTCTCTTCAATAAATATTATGGGGAAAATTGGATAGCTACATGCAAAATAATTAAACTGGACCACTTTCTTATGTCATACACAAAGATAAATTCAAAATGGCTTAAAGACCTAAATGCGAGACATGAAACCATGAAACTCCTAGGAGAAAACAAAGTCAGTAATTTCTTTGACATGGGTCTTAGCAATATTTTTCTGGAGTTGTTTCCTTAGACAAAAGAATCAAAAGCAAAACTAAACTACTGGGACTACCCCAAAATAAAAAGATTTTACACAACAAAGGAAACCATCAACAAAACAAAACAGCAACTTACTGATGAGAGAAGATATTCACAAATGATATATCTGATAAGGGGTTTGTATCCAAAATATGAAAAGAACTTTTACAACTCAACACCAAAGAAACCCCAAATAATCTGATTAAAACATGGGTAGAGGACCTAAGTAGGCATTTTTCCAAAGAAGACATATAAATGACTAACAGACACATGAAAAGATGAACAGGTATGAGACACCTCATACCTGTCAGGATAGCTGGGATCAAAAAGACAAGAAACAAGTGTTGGAGAGAATGTGGAGGAAAGGGAATCTTCATGTACTGTTGGTGGGAATGCAAACTGGTGCAGCCACTATAAAAAACAATATGGAGGGGCACCTGGGTGGCTCTGTTGATTCAGTGTCTGACTCTGGGTTTTGGCTCAGGTCATGATCTCAGGGTAGTGAGATTGAGCCCCTCACTGGGCTCTGCTTTCAATAGGGAATCTGCTTGAGATTCTCTCCTTCTTTCTCTCCCCCTGCTCATACTCTCTTTCTCGCTCTCTCAAATAAATAAATGAATCTTAAAAAAAAAAAAAAAAAAAACAGATTGGAGGTGTCTCAAAAAATTAAAAATAGAAATACCATATGATCCAGTAATTCTACTACTTGGTATTTATCCAAAGAAGACAAAAACACTAATTCAAAAATATATATGCCCCCCTATGTTTATTGCAGCATTATTTACAATAGCAAAGACATGGAAGCAACTTGTGTACATCAATAGATGAATGGATAAAAAAGATGAGATGCACACACACACACACACGGATATTACTCAGCCATAAAAAAGAATGAGATCTTACCATTGCAACATGAATGGACCTAGAGGATATTAAGCTAAGTGATATAAGTCAGAGAAAAACAAATATCACATGATTTCACTTATATATAGAATTTAGAAAAACCCATAAAAATGAAGAAAGAAGGAAGCAAACAAAACAGAAATAGACCCATAAATACAAAGAACAAACTGATGGTTGCCGAAGGGGAGGTGGGTGGGAGATGGGCAAAATGGATGAAAGGGAGCAAGAGATACAGGCTTCCAGTTATGTAATGAATGAGTCACAGGGATGAAAGGTACAAAATAGGGAATACAGTCAATGATAATGTAATAGGGTTGTATGTTGACAGATAATAGTTCCACTTGTGGTGAACATAGCATAATATATAAAATTGCCCAATCCCTACGTTGTACACCTGAAATTAATGTAACAGTGCATTAACTATACTTCAATAAAAGAAAACAAAACAAACAAACAAAAATTAACCAATCCAGAGCCATACCTCTTCTATCTGGCCTGCAGCCCAGGAGGCAATTGTCCTCTGCTTTAAAATCATCCCCTGGCCGGATACCAGGCAACTATTACCCCCGTCATTTAAAATCCAGTGGAATTATTCACACTAGCCAATTCTAAAGTGTTCATCCTACCCTGTTTTACCTTTCCACCAGAAATGCCAATAAAGGCTGTTAGTTACGCTTTCCCCTCATTCCTGTCTTTGACCTTCCGACCACCACCCTGTTGTCTTTCCTACATGGCCCTGTGTGTTGTACTGTGCTTTCTATCTCTCAGACGGGTGAATATCATCAGCTTTGTTTTCCTGAGCCTCTCCTCAGTCTCCTGTCATGGCTGCACCTGACTAACCATCTCATGAAAGAATACAAAATATGCATCCTCATTGTGAATGGGGAGAGAGAAAGTAATTTCCATTATGCCCTTTTACCAACCAATTCTGCCTACTTACCAAGAGAGAACAGAGCAAAAATTGCTTTAACTTCTGAACACAAAATAAAACAGCTATTCTTGAATATTCCTTTTAGTCCCATGAAATAAGTTATAATTTACGAAAATAAAACATTTTGGAACTTATTGCATTAACACTAAATTACTCAATCTCTTTCATAGTAGATGAAAAGGCAACTACATTAGAAGTTGCTTGAGCAATTTAATTTCATAGAAAGTGACTTTTTTATTAGTTATGTTTTCTAATATGTTTCATAGTTTTGAATTTGGTCATTTAAACATTCAAATAGTTGTACCACTTCAATTGATACTTTTCACAGAACTTTTAAAAGAAAACAAAGTAGCTCACACTTTGCTTAGGCATCATGCTTTAGGGAAAGATACTTATCATTAAATTCCAAGTAAAGCCAGAGGCCTTAAGTCTTCATTATATTTATAATTACCATGACAAAAAAAAAAAATGTGTGACATCCCCCTGGAACTTACCTTATCATCCTAAATTGAACCAAAATATACTTGTTTCAGACCCACATTAATACCCACAGGGAAAACAAAAGAGGCAAAATATGTGTGGGAGTAATAGGTAAATGAGAAAAAGGAAGTCCTTAAAAATTTACCTTGCAAAAATCCTTCTATAAATATCTAAGTAAACACACATAGTAACAACCCTCAATGGTCCACAGGTAGCCTTACAAAACTGAAGCAGTGAGTCAGGGAAAAATGTAATAATAAAATAGGCAGGAAACTAGTTATAAAGTCAGTATTTTAAAGATAAAATGAAGCTAAAGAATCATATAGTTCAGTGTCTACCCATTATATAAATAATGAAACAAAGCCCCAGAAAAGTAAACTGATTCACAAGGACCCCATTAAGTTAGTAGTCAAATCAACTACTTTATGTTAAAGTTTGATCTCCAGAATTGTAAAGAAAAATTGTAAATTGAAGCAAGAGTCAAAGAAAGTTAGTATCAGCAATGATTCATTAAGAAAAAAAAAAAGTGAGACATAAAGGAGAAGGGAGTGGAGACAGAGTAAGGTCACTGAAGGGAAGGATGTTCTATCAACTTTCCAATAAAAATCATTATTCTCAATAAACTATCACTTTATTTTCTTTCCAAAATATATTTGATGGCCCACAATGTAGAGAATAAACAAATGTGCATATCAAGGGAAGTCAAATATTAAAATAAAAAAAAAACTGAGGCGCTCTTATTGGGTACATAAGAATGAGAAGATGTAAGTACTAAATTCATTACAGAAAAGCCGGTGGAATTTGGTTAAGATCTTTAGTTAATAGTATTGTATCGGAATTACTTTTCTGGTTTTGGTAACTTTAGTACTGTTATGAAAGATGTTACTACCAGGGGAAAGTGTGAGGAATACATGGAAGGAAGCTGCACCATTTGGCAATTTTCTACCAAACTAAATAAAAGTAGGTCATTAATTACTTTTTAAATTACTTTTATAATGTAATAAAATAAAAAAAAAGAATGGTTTTAGAAATGCATTAGTGTTGATATACAGCAGCTGTCAAAAGCTAGATGTAGCATAGTCTGTAGAAAAAAGGAGATAGTTAAAACTGATATCAATGCTGTGTTTTGTGACAATTTTGGTGTAGTAAGTTAAGTGAATCCATACAATTCCACAACAAAACCATAAAGGAAATTTGTGCAGAATAATTTACATACGTAAGTATATAGTAGGAAACCATTCAAGGTAGGTATGCAACTATGCAAAAAATATATTAATAAAGTTGTGCAGGAAAATGAGATGTTGATGTAGAGAGCCCAAGAAAGTATGGCAAGATGAAGATATCTCATGTGTACCCATTAAAAATCACAATGAATTTTTTCATTGATAATGTTGCCAAAGTTCAAATGAATCATGAGAATACGTACAATTTTACAAGATTCCTAAAGAATCATCAGGGAAGCTCATTCTAAGACCAATTTTAGTAAATACCAAAATAACTTCAAATAATAGTGATGAAAATAAGTAATGATGTATCTTATTGTTCCTTATTTTAGAACAAAAAAGAATCACTGTTCAATCATTCTTAGTTCTGTTTAATCACTTTAGTTACTATTTTAAAAGTAAAAGTAATGACAGCCAAAGTAAAGAACCTATTCAATGAATGTTGCATAGCTACCATACCTCCAGGCATGGTTCTAGACCCTAAGGATCTGTCAGTGAGTGAAACTAAAACTTCTGACATCTTGAAGCTTACATTATAATGTAATGTTAGTTTCACTCACTGACAGATCCTATTCACTGAATAGGTTCTTTACTTTGGCTGTCATTACTTTTAAAATGTATCATGTGATCTCACTGATATGAGGAATTCTTAATCTCAGGGAACAAACTGAGGGTTGCTGGGGTGGTGGGGGGTAGGTGGGATGGGGTGGCTGGGTAATAGACACTGGGGAGGGTATGTGCTATGGTGAGCACTGTGAATTGTGTAAGACTGTTGAATCACAGACCTGTACCTCTGAAACAAATAATACATTATACGTTAAAAAAAAAAAAGAAGAAGAAGAAGATAGTAAGAAGAGAAAAATGAAGGGGGTAGGAATCAGAGGAGGAGACGAACCATGAGAGACTATGGACTCTGAGAAACAAACTGAGGGCTCTAGAGGGGAGGGGGGTGGGGGGATGGGTTAGCCTGGTGATGGGTATTAAAGAGGGCACGTGTTGAATGGAGCACTGGGTGTTATACACAAACAATGAATCATGGAACACTATATCGAAAACTAATGATGTATGGTGATTAACATAACATAATAAAATTAAATTTAAAAAAAAGAATAAATACTAAAGAGTAAAAGTAACCAGAGAAAAGGGATAAAGGAATCCCTTTGGGCCAGAAAAATGTACAGATATACGGTTTTAGATGCCAGGAAGGGCTAATTGGGGAGGTAATCTATAAGCAGAGACCTCTAAGGGGTAAAGTAGAGAGGCATGGGCACATCTGGTGGATCAGCATTCCAAACACAAGAAACAACACATGTAAATGCCCTAAGGTGGGACCATGCCCAGGGTGTTCAGGAGATGACAAAAAGAATATTAGAAAGGAATCACAGGGATATTATGGGTTATGTAGCAGAAAAACAAATGAACAGTATATTCTTTTCTCTAAATTTACAAGTCCTTATGTGGAAGATTCTTGAGGTGGTTCTATGTAAAATCCTCAAGAACAACAGAGATGAATGAGTCTTCATTATGACTTGTGCTTATTTCCAGCATCTTATTTGTGAGTATTGGGAGAGGCAGTCCCCGATGGACCTTCAGCGTCCTTGAACCTCCTTGCTGGGTGTGCTGAACTTTAAGGCTTATCTGTCTTCTGATACTGAACAATTTCTAAAGCTAGTCACATGGGCAACTAAATCAAGAAAAGCACATGGTAATAACTGTAATTGTTTACTCCACAAGGGGGTACTTGCTGTTTGGCACAAAGTTGGTTCTTTGCTCTAAAGGTACTGCTACCTAGGCCATGGGATTCTCAGCTATAGCACAATCCCCTGCTTGCTCAGCATCCATGTAGACCTGACATCACCCCATGAGACCAGGGACAGGGACCAGCATCACTATGCTTACACTCATGCTATTTGCTGTGCTGTGAGTGATAAATTATCTGGAGTCTCATATTCTCTTTCTACTTTTGACCCCTACGCAGTGGTGCCAGTGTGACTCCCTGCCATCCTCCATGACAGGGTTTCTCAACATTGGCATTTTGGACATCATTCTTTGTCAGACGGGACTCTTCTGTGCATTGCACAATGTTTAGTACACCAGCCTCTCTATACTAAATGCCAGTATCATCTCCCTCCCCAGTTGTGACAACCAATAATGATTCCGGAAATTACCAAATGTCCTGTGGAAGACAAAATTACCCTTGCTCTATGAGATTGAAGTTCTACCTTTATTTTTATTTTTTAAAATATTTTATTTATTTATTTGAGAGAGAGAGAGAACATGAGCTGCCGGGGGTGGGGGAGGAGGCAGAAGGAGAGGGAGAAGCACACTCCGTACTGAGCAAGGAGCCAGATACAGGCCAATCCCAGGACCCTGAGATCATGACCCAAGCGGTAGGCAAACCCTTAACCAACCGACTGAGGCACCCAGGCGCCCCAAAGTTCTACCTTTAAAGTAAGTGATATTCCTCAAACTCTTTTTAGTCCATTTTAATTTTCTATTTTTTTTTAATTTTTTATTTATTTGCGAGAGAGAGAATGAGAGACAGAGAGCATGAGAGGGAGGAGGGTCAGAGGGAGAAGGAGACTCCCTGCCGAGCAGGGAGCCTGATGCGGGACTCGATCCCAGGACTCCAGGATCATGACCTGAGCCGAAGGCAGTCGCTTAACCAACTGAGCCACCCAGGCGCCCATTTTAATTTTCTAAATATGAATTTTCTTGTCATCAAATAGAGTTCTTTGTAATTTTTTTTGGCAAAGTTGAATAAGAATAGTAAATTAGGTATCTATAGTTTGTAGTAAATACAAACTACCATGCTTTTTTCAAATATGCAGTCTCAAAGTGGATTAAATTTCATTGAAATTCCATATATCTAAAATACTTTAAAAAGAGAAATGTTAAATATTCCATACTAATTATTGTGATAAATATTTGGAAGTGTTTGTCTCAGAATGATATATTTTTCATGTATATCTCTGGATATCTTTTTTTTTTTAATCTCTAAAAAGGGTATTTTTTTAACCTGAAATAATAGTAAGCTAAATTTTACAATTTTAAATTCCTCCTTTGGGGACAAATTACAAATACCTCAAATGGCTAAAACATTAAGGTAACTGTTTCTGATTCGAAATGTGTACATTCTTCTTTGATGTACAATCAAGGTTTATGAAAGCTCATTGTAGTAACAGAGATAAAAGTGCTAATTCTGATGCCAGGAATACACTGCTATCCTTAGGAGGCAGATGTGTATGAACCAAAGAAGAAAACAGATGTGTATTAATATATTTCATATAGTTATCAGACCGTCTCCACACATTAGATATGCTAATATCACTACAATATATTCATGCAAGTTATCTAAATATTGCACATTACACTAGATGACAGCTAATTTGTTGTTTTATATCTGAAAAACTCAGAGCCAAAATGTATATTTTGATGAGAACTTTGGTTCTTTCCAATTGCATAGGAATAGTGAGGAAAAATAAAAGTTAATAGATACGGAGAAAATAGTTGGTAGGTGTTTAAGGAAGGTCTGAAGTAGTCATCATTCCTTTTTCTTTCTTTCTTTCTTTCTTTCTTTCTTTCTTTCTTTCTTTCTTTTTTGTGAGGGGGAAGAGAAGCAAAAGGCATAAGGGCACATAATGTAGTTTTCTAGTCTAGTTGTGAGTCTAGAATAAACCTGGTCTCTGATAAAGAGATACCACATGCTAGTTAGCCATTGCAAATCTGGAAATAAATGTAACTTCTGTTAAATGATTTTGTTAAAATATTTTGAAGAGTTTAGGGTTATATTTTTCCTTCTCTTAGTCATATATGAAACCTGTGTTTTCAAGTTATTTTCCAATATATTGTTTCCAAGACCTTGTCTTGGTCACTGATGTATCTCCAGGACTTAGAGCATCACCTATCTATAACATGATCTCAGTAAATATTGGTTGTCTGGGAGAATATATAAATGAATGGCTCACCATCACCTCATGAATAATTTCAGTTTTTCTTCCAATGATATGCAATTCCTTCATAATTATCTGTCACTAACCTCTGTTATCAGCCCTATGATCCGAGCACCTGTTCCATATTACACTACTTTTAGCTACTTGATGTGCTGTTTGATTCAGCAGTTTAACTTTAAATTTTTTAAGGGTAATTATGAGATAAAATTGATGTTTTCCTTTTGCTTCCTTTTAACTGTATAATCCTTGAAGTAGTCCTAACGTGAAATACTATATAGGACTTGCCAAAGTAATTACGTGTAGGTTAAGAAATTGGTCCCAAAGCTATTTTTTTTTAATAACCAATTAAGTCATAACTGAAAGTAGATGTTTATTAAGATATAAGAAGCAAAGATTGTAGCACAACTAGCCCACAGTAAGACATACCTTTAGTTAGAAAAAAAAATCCCTCATGTAATATAAAAGGAAGAAATTCAATGGTATAAGATTTGGGGGAAGGGTTTAGCAGGCAAAGAACAAACTAAACTAGAACAACATCCATCTAAGAGGTAAGATGAACTTTTAGGGCTTTTTTTTTTTGCTATCTATACTTGAAGAAACCAACTTATATTAGTATGAACAAAAGTTGCAGTAGCTGTATTGAAACTCTTCTTCTCTTTTATTTTAACATGCTTACCCATATTCTTTATTTTGTAATAGTTGCTTTCTTTTAAAATAGAAGATTTTGGTCCAATGCCAGCAAGACACCTAGATGAGCATGTGGGGACAGCACTGAAACCAGAGGGTGCTGCAATTTGGACCACATCCAGACATTCTTGGTCCCATGCTGGGAAACGCAGTACTGGGCTTCTGCTGTGCAAGAAGAGAGGCAGGGAAACACCTCTCTCAGAGGGACTGTCTGTCCCTTGTGCTGTGGGAAGACAGTGGGCATGAAAACTCCTCTCTGCCAAGCAGCAGAAATGTGCCTTTCCTTTTTGCACAAGGAGAAACTGCCCCTGGTTTTTATGGAAATAGTAGACACTTAAAGATGTCTCAGACAGTGAGGCACATTCAAACAGTTTTTAAAATGATATTTTGTATGTCAAATGTAACATTTAAAGTTTTATTTACTTATTTGAGAGAGAAAAAAAGAGAGAGAGTTGGGATGGGGAGGAGCAGAGGGAGAGGGACTGAGCACAGAGCCTGATACGGGGTTCAATCCCACGAACCTGAGATCATAACCTGAGCTGAAACCAAGAGTCAGATGCTTAAATAACTGAGCCACCCAGGCACCCCTATAACATTAACTTTTTAAACAATAAAATTGTTTTGCCAAAGAAAGGAAGATATGACTGCATTTCATGTTTTACATATTCTAAAATGACAGTCAGATGTGAGTAAAATAATTCACATGGCCCTTCTTAAAGGTACCACTATAAACATTTTATTAATCTTTCTTAAAAAATCGATATAGTAACATATAGAGATTCACCCTGCCTGCAAAAAATATTTTCAACTCTGCTTACTTTTCAGTTTGTCTTAGGATTTGTTCATATAACTATATAGCTTTACCTCATGCATTTTAACTGCTACTTAGTATCATTCATAGCAAAAATGCATCATACCTCTTTTGATGGACATTTATGCTATTTCCAATTTTTTGTTATTACAATAATGTTATTACAAATTTAAACATGTGTACACATCAATTGGATAGATAACCAATAATGGAATTGTTGGGCTGAGTATTAAATATAATTTAATTTTGATAGATATTACCAAATAATACTTCAAAACCATTGTAACAATTTACATTTCCCCAGTAGTGTGGAAAATATATTATTTTCTTATTACCTAATACTATCTATTACCAATTTTTAAAAATGTTTAATCTGATAAAGGTGGAAAAGTCCTATTTTATTGTGTTAATTTAGATTTTCATGATTAGTATAATGCTGAGCATCTCTCTATGTGCTTAATTAGGAAATTTGTATTTTTTTATGAATTACCTTGACATTCTTTAATTTTTTTCTGACATTGTCTTTATTCTGTAAAATAATCATTCTTTTCTGTTATATATGTTGTCAAGACGTCTGCATAGTTTATTTTCTCCTTGCTTATAAACCCCTTGTCATTAAATATATATATATACACACACATATATATACATATAAATATATATATATATAATTTATTTAATAGCCTCTGGGTTTTATGTCTTAAGAAAAATGTTCCATATTCCAATACCATAAAAAAACACATATTCCTAAATTTTATATTTTTTGTGCTCTTTAAGCTTTATTTTTGTACGCTTTTGAGGTGGACTCTTTTTTTTTTTTTTTTTTTTTGGTTCACTTAAACAAATAGACACGTCTCAACCCATTCTTTTTGTGTGTTTTTTAGGGGCACAATTAATGCCAGGGGGGATGGATTGAACTGAATCCATTATTTTTAATTCACTTAATTATTAAATTGCTTTAAAGATTGCCTTAAGGCCTTCTTTTTAAAAATCTTTTTTAGTCTTGGGGCACCTGGGTGGCTCAGTCGTTAAGCGTCTGCCTTCGGCTCAGGTCATGATCCCAGGGTCCTGGGATCGAGCCCCACATCCGGCTCCCTGCTCAGCGGGAAGCCTGCTTCTTCCTCTCTGGCTCCCCCTGCTTATGTTCCCTCTCGTGCTGTCTCTCTCTCTGTCAAAAAATAAATTAAAATCTTTAAAAATAAATAAATAAATAAAATCTTTTTTAGTCTTTATTAAGATCATAGGGTTCTCCCTTTCACCTCTGATATTTGAAGTTTATACTTGTGATGTTTTAGGCTATGGTTTCTTGCTCTCTGGTCGATATGATCCAATATGTACTCTAGCTAGAAAATTCTCATTATTTCTGATGACTCATGGTATACTTTTTTCAATTTCTCAGTGCTGTTACCAATATATTTTGTTAATATTTTCCACTAATTTTTATTAATATAGAGGGCAAAGTCTGGCTTAATTGTCTGCTTGGTCTTATATATAGTCCTTTGATTCATTTGTAATCTGACAGATGCATTAAACTAGAATGCAGATTCTTAGAGAACAACAATCTTATAATTTTAGATGAACACCTCACCTACTATCTGGCAGATCTTTGGTAATTAAATAATGTTTTATATAGATAAATAAATAGAAATCTTAGCAATAAATAACGGTCAGATTTTCAGATAGGCTTCCTGTACCATCTCTTTAATAACAGATTTTTTTCTGATAACATAAAGCATTAAGCTATTTTTCTTTTTGCAAAGTGAAAACTCCCATCATGACATTTATTTATTTATTTATTTATTTATTTATTTATTTATTGGTTAAAAGATACAATATGAGCTTATTAAAAATAGAAAACACAAATCTTTTTGCATGAAGTGAAATTTTTTTATGTGTAAACTGTGGATGTTTAAAGCATCACAAGAGATTCAGTGTATTCATAAGTAGTACTCGGTATTTTTAAGAATTGCTTCTAACGCTAAGGTGAAGGGAGATAAAGCAGTTTTTAAAAATATTTCAATCTCAGGGGGCGCCTGAGTGGCTCAGTCAGTTAAGCGGCTGCCTTCGGCTCAGGTCATGATCCTGAGGTCCTGGGATCGAGCCCCGTGTCCAGCACCCTGTCAGTGGAGAGCCTGCTTCTCCCTCTCCCTCTGCCTGCCACTCTGTGTACTTGTGTTCTCTCTCTCTCTCTCTGTCAAATGAATAAATAAAATCTTTAAAAATATTTCAATCTTGTTCTTTAAATTCCCATTTGCATTAATGAATTATAGACATATAGCATTGGGCTTTATTTAGGATGCAGAAAGCTGCAAAAGAATATTGAAACACATAACAATAAGAGAAAGTCCAATAACCTACAATATCATAACTTTTCTTGAGTTCAAATGAAAGCTGAGATCCCAAGGCAACAAGATGAAATATCCAAATGTGACAGGCCTCTTCCAGGCATGAAGTGTTGTACCATTGGCAGAACAAAAGAGGAAAAGGAAACTGCCATAAAAATAGACATTTAAGAAAGATAAAATGGTAAAGAATTCTTAAAACTAAGTTTGCTTTAATCAAAAGTTTAGAATTCTTGAGACAAACCAGCACAAGAGATTTCTTTTGCTGAGTTCACAAGAGAAATATTGAAGGCATAGCAGGAAACCTGAGAGAGATCCCTGTGTGTCCCCAGTCTCTTCTCACATACAAAGGAAATCCCTTAAACCACTGGGGATGGAGAAGGAGACTTTCCCACTCTTAAAAGCAAGACAAAGATCCACTGACTGTGAGGAGGGTATAGAAACAAAAAATCACCTGCCACAGGAAAAGGTGCAGGAAACCTTCCCTTCCTCAAAGGTAAAGCGATCTGTAAAGATTAGCTACCCTTGAGGGAAGGATAGAAGCCAGAGCCATGTGACCCTAGGGAGGGGTAGGAAAACCCTTGGTCCTACCACAAGTTTGTTAATTCAGAACAAGCAACACTAGTCTTGGAGAAGAGTAAGAAACCCTACTGCCACGGGTCCAATCAAAGGTACACTGATGCTGAGGGAACAGGAGAAGCAAAGCTGTTCATCCCTGGAGGAAGCAGAGTAAAGTTGCTTGAACCCATAATCTTGGGTTCATACAAAAACGAACAGCAACAGCAACAAAACAAAGCAAAACAAAACAACAAACAAAAAACACAGATATTTGCTACTATCCTGGGGCCTGCAGCAGCAGATCATTTACAGGGCAGGACTTCCCACAGAACACGGAAGACACTGGCTGCCAAGGGAGAAGAGGCACAGAAAGACCCATCTCAAAACCCCGGACACGACACAGGACCTGAGATCAAGTCTGAACCAAGAAAATGGAGAGCCCCTCTTCTACCCAAGAGAAGCTTCTCACTTAGTAACAGCACAATAATCTTACTGAGGGAAGGGTAAGAGTGTAGAGAGAGATCTCTCAGTAAGGCTGCTGTTAATGGACTGTTGAAAGCTGAGGAATGAGCAAGCATACTCAAGTCTCCTCATCAAGCACAAGGTAGTATCAGCCCATCACTGGAGGGATCTGAAAGATTTGGTTTACCAAAGGTAACTATAATAAGAACAAAATCTAGGGGCGCCTGGGTGGCTCAGTCGTTAAGCGTCTGCCTTCGGCTCAGGTCATGATCCCGGGGTCCTGGGTTCGAGCCCCACATCAGGCTCCCTGCTCGGCAGGAAGCCTGCTTCTCCCTCTCCCACTCCCCTTGCTTGTGTTCCCTCTCTTGCTGTCTCTCTGTCAAATAAATAAATAAAATTAAAAAATAAAAAATCTTAAAAAAAAAAAAATAAGAACAAAATCTAAATCCAATCCAATTACTGAATAGAGTGACCAAACTCTCCACACTAATAACTGACAGAAGAGATATGCTTCGTCTCCAGGCATAAATTTTACTAATTTGAATCTCTAAGGTGTTTTTGTTTTTAATTCACTGTTTGACATTTAATAAATAATTATGAGAGATACAAAAAACAAAAAAGGACAGACAACTCATTGAGATAAACTGGTCAACAGAAGAGGTGCAGCTGTCAATAAAATCAGACCCTAAGATGACCTTGATGTAGAAACCTTCAAATTAAAACAATGAGTTATCAATATACACCTATTAGAATGGCTCAAATGAAAAAGACTGATAATACTGTGTGCATTGACGAGAAGGCAGAACAACTGGAACTCTCATACTTGGATGTTGGGAAAGTAAAATGATCCAGCCACTTTGAAAAACAGTTTGGACACACTGAAGTTTGGCATTTTTGGTTTAGCATTTTCTTGTAAAGTAATACATAATCTTACCATATTGCCAGGCAATCCACTTTTAGAAATGAAACACATGTCTACACAATGTATCGTATACAAGTGTTTATAATAGCTTTTGTCATAACTGACTAAACTTGAAACAAGCCAAACGAACATCAACTGGTAAAGAATAAAAAACCTGTGGAACATCCATACATAACCCAACATAAAAAAGAATGAATAGATACATTCAACAACATGGAGGAATCTCAAAAGCACTATCTAAGTGAAGCAATCCAAACTCAAAAGCTATTCACTATATAATGAAACTTTTCTGACATTTCAGAAAAGGTAAAGAGAAATAAAGAAAAATTAGACCAGAGTAGAAATTAGACTAGTAGCTGTTAGGAACATGAGGGAACTTTCTGGGGACATGGAAATATTCTAATTTGATTGTGGTATTGATTGTTCATCTGGATACATTGAACTATTTCCTTAAAAAAAAAGGTGAATTTTACTATATGTAAATTATGTTACAATAAACCTGATTTTTAAAAATAAAATTATAAAAACAGCTAGAGATTATCAGAAGAAAAATACAGGTATTCAGAATAAAATTTGTAGCCATTTTTACATAGAATAAAAGAATACCAGTTGATACAGCCAGTGTGGTCAGAAAAAAGAAAGAAAGAAAGAAAGAAAGAAAGAAAGAAAGAAAGAAAGAAAGAAAGAAAGAAAGAAAGAAAGAAAGAAAGAAGAAAGAGAGAAAAGAAAAGAAAGAAAAGAAGAGAAAGAAAAGAAGAGAAAGAAAAGAAAGAAAAAAAAAGAAATCCATTACTTAATGATTTTTGTTTATATGATACCAAATAACTAATATGATTGACATTTAATCCAATATTTTTGACTCTAAATATAGTTAAATATACGTGGCAAAGCTTATCGTCAAATCAATCTGTGGTAGAGAGGTTATAGAATGTATACACATATGGCTAGGTGCACTAGTTTGCTTCTGCTAGAGCCCACTCCCCATAACCCAACTTGTTCAACTCACAATTCATGACCGTGGTATCTAAAAGTAACATAATGTTCTCTGGGGCATAAGGTAGAACAGTATAGGCAATGGGAATTAATTAATAGCAACAGTTCTATGACTTGTGATGCACAGTGAATAAGCAATTTTTTTCATTTATTTGAGAGCCAATGCTAGTCTGCGACAGAAAATAATTTTAATTTGTATATATTTTGTGATTCTGGAGAATCTGGACAGAAAATTAACTCAGATGATAAAACTCACTGACCAGAAATATAACATTTTAGGAAATATGCCACATCTAGTATTCCATCCACTTAAAAATATAAATGATAGGCAAAGTTTGAGTTGTTACAATCGGAGGAAAAGATGAGAAGGTGAAGAGGTGCTCGCTCTTTCACCTCATGGCTAGGGATGGCGCTGTCATGTAACCTCTTGAGAGCTTTAGTGTGTGCTTTTATTATTATTTTTAAACACTTTTTTAGTTTGAAAAGACTCAATTCTAAGCCTTGCAAAATCCTTCTTTTAAAGTGTTTAAGATAAAAATTAAGAATCTAGGTGATATTAAAATTAGATTAAAAAAAGGAACTAGGAGATAAAGGAGAGTGAAAATACTATTTGTTACCACCTGTATGTTTAAATGAATTTTCAAAAATAGTCTTACAGGTGTTTTTCTTTCCAGGTGTCATTTGGACCACCGCCTAATGACTATTAGAACATTGGCAACTTGGTTGCAGAATTAGAAGCAACAGTAACTCACTGTGACATTTGTAATGGGATGTTAAAATTAAAGCTTGGATTATGAGTCAAAATGATAAAAAAAATATCAAAATGAGTGTGAGAAAAAAAAAGTTCTCATATTTTACAATGAACTAGATCAGATTTGTTTCTACAGCTCTTGGATGCCTCAACAGGGTCATTGGTATAAAGGGAAGAGAAGGTAAAGAGAAGTGAACTTCAGAGATGTTGCTGTTCTCTAAGCCTCTAGTCCCTGCCCTTCAATCTCCCAAGGTAAGAGGAAAGAGACATTGGAGAAATGCTCTTCACCTCAACTCTAGTGATAGAGCTTCTACAGGACTTCTGAGAGATCTTTGAACTGAGCTCTCAACAGTTGGTTTTCCCAAATGCACATAACTAATGCCTAAAAATGTCTCACATCTGAAAAAGCTAAGATGAACTCTGATGGCAAAGTAGTAGTGGATGATTTGCACTATATCTGTACTCCCAGAATTTATTAGGGCAGAAGGTTTGCAAATTATTCTGTAGACCACACAGAAGAGAATGCTGGCATAGGAATGTCTTTGGTCAAGTACAAAGTTGCCCAGCAGGGTATAAGGACTCAAACAATAACAGGATGGGCACGAACCGGATATTCAGGGAAGCAAAGTCACAAGCATAGAGTTTCATACACTTTGGCCAAGGGAAATGAAATTAGTGAGATCCAACAGAAAACCCCCAAAAAGCTTACACACGCACACACACAGACATAGAGACACACACATACCCAAATCCCTCAAGAAAGTAAATTTTAAAGATCCATCATGTTCAGAGAGAGGCCAGTATTACAATAGTCGTTCAAATAAGACCCTTGCTATCTCCTTATCACTCCTAACCACTCATACCCCTCTAATCAGTTCCCGCCAATGTTGAGAAGTGAGCACTGGTAACTGACTAGCAAGCTGGGAGGGGTGGCAGGGAAAATAAATGCAAGGCAGAGAAAAACGAGGAACCAAATATGTCTTCCTTTCCTTTTCCAGGCTTCTAGCCAGAAGACAACACAAATGATAAGCAGGGAAGATTTGATGATATATTGAATTTAGAACTGTGAAATACATGTACACATAGTGGAATGGATTAGGCATTCTAATTACCAAACTGATGCTGTGTTTCTGATTTAAAGTGACTAAGAAGTCTGTCAGTTGCCTAGTTGGGAGCAGAAAGGATTGGAATTTGATCAAGTTTTGCTGTCAAAATTTTGCTGGTAAGAGAGTTTACAAAATAAATTTTCAAAGCCAAATGGGAGACAAAAAATAAAAGTTACACTTTAGATAGGTCAGAGTCACATTTTTGATGTATTTGTTACACATACGATGATTTACCACTCCCCTAAGTCCACTCAAAATGGCAAGTTTCGTGGGAAGGTGCTCAACTTGCATTGTGGATATCACCTGGCCCCGCAATTTGAACTAGCATTTCCTACTCTAGGACCCCCACTGTCATGTCAGTCAAGAATAATTTATCAAACTTGTTTTTTAATCAGAAATTGGTATTAACCTAAGCAATAGTACAATTATAGTCAATGTTTACAATAGTAGTCCCGGGTTAATAAAGGATTCCCAAGTGATTTCTTAAGTCACAAATAAAAATCACATACTACTAAGAATAATTAAGCAACTGGGTGGAATGCATTTCTTTTAATTTATACTGAAAACTGGCAATTTATTTAAAATGTGCAAAAAATTATACTAATCAGAATATCTATTAATATAATGGTTATATTTGTAATAATACTCTAATGGTACTTTGAAGATTACCAAGTATTTTCACATTTTTTCTTTTGACTTTACCAGCAATTTAGCATTTATAAGAAAACAGACTTTTTGTAGAAGCTTCTAGAGCTATTCTCAGCTAATGTGTATATCCATGTATTTGTAGTATGTTGTATGCATACCTATGTAGTACAAATAGCATGTATTATGTCTGGTATATATGCTTATGTTGTGTGGAAACAAATAAGGGGAAATATATCTTCTCTATGTTTCCCCAGATTCATTAGCCACATGACCAATTCCATTTTTTTTTATGACACTGTATTTTAGAATCCAGATTTCAAGCTCCTTCTATTCATGTCAACTCTTCAGACAAAACGATATATATTGGCTTAGGTTTTTTTTTTTGTTTTTTTTTTCAAATATCTCATATACTTCATGAGAAACATAAAAAAATATGAGAAATATATACTAGCAAATTAACAATGGAACTGAACCCATATTTGAGGATTCAAATCTCCAATGAATTCTGGAAAAAATATCTTATTGATAGTCAATGGGAGTCAGTACGTGCAAACAGGCTATAAACTTGCTACTCAGTAGGACAATAACAATTAGATTCTCAAGAATTACAAATGCTCACAAATCACTTCTTAAAAGTTTTAATTAGGAAATGTCTCATGACTGATAAATGTATTCATTATTTTCTTTAATTATTAGCCAGAGTCTACACCTCTCAGAATCTCAGAGCTTTTCCTTTAAGAGTTAATGTCAGAAAAATGAGATTGATATGTACCTGTAATCTAATAGCAGAGAGTAAAAGGTTGTTCTCAATTTTAAAATGTTTTGCAAGGCATACTCACTACTCAAAGTTCATGAGAACTTTCTAACATAATTCATTACTGATAGCTCAACATGTTTGTTTCATCACTGTAAAACTGGCTCTTTATAACTAGAAATTACTAGAGAGTTAATAATGCTGAAGTTTACTGACATCCAAGAACAAAGGGTGAGATTTTTCCCCTAAGGTCAAGAACAAGACAAGGATATTCACTCTCACTACTTTTATTCAACATAGTACTGAAAGTTCTAGCCACAGCAATCAGACAACAAAAAGAAATAAAAGGAATCCATGGGCACGTGGTGGCTCAGTCAGTTAAGCATCTGCCTTCAACTCAGGTCATGATCCCAGGGTCCTGGAATCAAGCCCCACATCAGGCTCCCCACTCAGAGAGGAGCCTGCTTCTCCCTCTCCCTCTGTCACTTCCCTGCTTGTGCTCTTTCACTGTTGCTCTCTCTTAAATAAATAAATAATAAATAAATAAATAAACAACTTCTTAAAAAAAAATAAGAAATAGAAGTCATCTAAGTAGGCAAGGAAGAAGTAAAACTTTCATTATTTACAGATGATGTGATACTATATATAGAAAACCCTGAAGACTCCACAAAAAAAACTACCAGAACTGATACATGAATTCAGTAAAGTTGCAATATACAAAATGAATGTACAGAAATCCATTGCATTTCTATACACTAATAATGAAGGAGCAGAAAGAGAAATTAAGAAAACAATCCCATTTACAATTGCACCCAAAATGATAAAATACCTAGGGATAAACTTAACCAAAGAGGTAAAAGATCTGTACTCTGAAAACTATAAAACACTGATGAAAGAAATTCAAGATGACACAGACAAATGGAAAGATATTCCATGCTCATGGATAGGAAGAACAAATATTGTTAAAATGTCTATACTACCCAAAGCAATCTAAAGATTTAATGCAATCCCTATCAAAATGCTAGCATCATTTTTCACACAGCTAGAACAAACAATCCGAAAATTTGTATGGAACCACAGAAGACCCCGAGTAGCCAAAGCAACCTTGAAAAAGAAAAACAAAGCAGGAGGTATCACAATTCCAGGCTTCAAGTTATATTACAAAGCTGTAGTAATCAAAACAGTATGGTACTGGCACAAAAATAGACACAGATCAATAGAATAGAAAGCCTAGAGGGTTACCAGAGAAGAGGTAGGTGGGAGGATGCATGAAATAGGTGAAGAGGATTAAGAGTACACTTATCTTGAGGAGCATTGAGTAATATATGGAATTGTTAAATTGCTATATTGTACACCTGAGACTAATACGACATGTTAACTACACTGGAATAAAAATAAAAACAAAAATAAAAATAAAAATAAAATAAATCCCCACACAACAAACTGGATCTTTATGACACACTAGAAATTCCTAGAGGGGCGCCTGGGTGGCTCAGTCGTTAAGCGTCTGCCTTTGGCTCAGGTCATGATCCCAGGGGCCTGGGATCGAGCCCCGCATCGGGCTCCCTGCTCCGCGGGGAAGCCTCCTTCTCCCTCTCCCACTCCCCCTGCTTGTGTTCCCTCTCTCGCTGTGTCTCTCTCTGTCAAATAAATAAATAAAATCTTTAAAAAGAAAAAAAAAGGAATTCCTAGAAAGGTATACAGTGACGAAGTTCATTGAAATCCAAGAACAAATCATGATCTCTAGAAAATGATAATCTTACTCTAAGATTGGTGTCATTTGGGAACAGATCAAATCCTGTAATCTGTTGTAAGTAGCCACCCTAGGATCAGTTAGAGTAGAGTCCTGGAAATATTTCTGGAGTTCTGAAGTGGGTCCTAAGTTGGTAGTCATATCTGGGGGGGTCGGGGGGTGTAGGTGGGTGGTGGTGGTGGTAGTGATAGTGAGGGTACAAAATATTACAATAGTGTATAATAATTCATGTCCCAGGTATAATATCATATATTTCAAACCAACAAACTGGAGGAACCATTGGATTCTAAAATCCATGGAGGGAGTATGGAGATTCTGGGGATGGGACTGAGCTGAAGAATAGGGATTGATCCTTCACATACATGCTGGACAAGCAATAAAGGCACTACCATTTTGCAGTATGTCAACAGATTATCTTCAAATGTGTCATTTGGAGAATATGTTCTGCACAGAAAGACTCCTTCCCCTTTCTCTTGGCTACACTTCTTTTCATAGTATCAGAATATAGATCCTATGTTGCATCCTGTCCAAAGCTATTCATTGTTCTCCAGTTTCATGGCTCTTGTAAATACCTTCAGGTAAAGGAGGAGTCTGAGGTGTGGAAACGTGTGCACACTCCAGATCTCAATCAAATAGAAGCCACCATAAACGAATATATATGAGGTCAGTATATAAACTGTTTAAGAGTGCAGGCTTTCTGCTAGTTCCTGTGGCTTTTGTAACATATCACCACAAACTTGGTGACCTCAAATCTCCAGTTTAATCATGGGAGCTATGGAAAGTACAGTTTTTCTGTTATACCTGCAGGCATCAATAACTTTCAAACTCAGGAAAAATGCTTTGAGTGTTTTTTTTAATATTTTAAAGATATGGAACCATCTGAAAGATTGTTTTGTTTGTTTTTATTTTTTTTAAAAAAATATTTTATTTATTTATTTGACAGAGAGAGACACAGCGAGAGAGGGAACACAAGCACGGGGAGTGGGAGAGGGAGAAGCAGGCTTCCCTCCGAGCAGGGAGCCCGACACGGGGCTCGATCCCAGGACCCCGGGACCATGACCTGAGCTGAAGGCAGACTCTTAACGACTGAGCCACCCAGGCGCCCCCTGAAAGATTGTTTTTTTGTTTGTTTGTTTGTTTTTTAAAGATTTTATTTATTTATTTAACAGAGAGAGAGATAGCGAGAGCAGGAACACAAGCAGGGGGAGTGGGAGAGAGAGAAGCAGGCCTCCTGCAAAGCAGGGAGCCCGATGCGGGACTCGATCCCAGGACCCTGGGATCATGACCTGAGCCGAAGGCAGACGCTTAACAACTGAGCCACCCAGGCGCCCCCTGAAAGATTGTTTTAACATGTCTTCTATTTGGATATATGTATCCCAGTAGAATTAATTTATACAGTTTAGTAACAAGTACTGCATTAACAGAATGCATACAATAATAAATTGAAAAGTAAGTTATCATCTTTATATTTTTTTTTTCATTTCTGTTAAAAATTACAATTCATACTGTAATGAAAAATGAATCTTGGACAAGACACCCGGGAAGATAAAAGTGAATTTGATCTTATAAAGAGCATCTATCTTGTTCTCTTAGATAATGTAACAATTATAACTGGCAAGAATGGCTACTTTAAATTCCCTGACCACTTAGTCTAATTTTGCCTCCTGTTCATAATTGGCTTTTACTTTTTACCACAGTATCCTACTTTATTTTTGCTACAGCAGTTATCATTATCTTGTTCATATATGTTTGTTTATTATCTTCCTCCCATTATTTAGATACAAACTAAATATGCAGCTTTATCCTGTTTACTGCAGCATTCCCATCACCTACAATAGCACCTGGACCAGTGAAGGCATTTGCAGAATTTATTTATTAGCTGGACAAATAATTAAATCAAATAATTAAAAGAAATAGTATGAATTTTACAAAAATTATGGCAAGAATTCCAGAGAATAAAAAACTTACAGATTGGTACATGCTTTGTCTTTACAGAAGTCTATTTTAATTAAATTGCTAGTATGTCTTCATTTCATAGATATTTTCAGTACTTATTGAGATTGATGTAAGTATCTCAAAGGGACAATTTTCCTTTATCTTTTATTTAACTGCTGTTTTAGCCCACAAGATTCTACAGACTCTAGGATATACTATCTTTAGGAAGTTTTCCATAAACTTCTGAGAGAAAAACAAAATCAAAGAATGAGTAGAGATGGGCCTTTTTAGAAATGCTGTTGGTGTTTTTCTTTCTTTATAGAAAGGATCTAAGCTTATATAAAAGATGTCCAAGATATTAATGTTTTATTTACAAACAGCAAAATCTTTATAGCCTTGTACTTCAAACTTTACAAATTTATCTAAGACTCAGAATTTCTACCAAGCTTACAAAATAATTTGTCAAACCAAGCATTGCCTCCCAGTCTTCAGGTTGGATGGTGGATATTCTAGCTAAATTAGTGAACACACATAGAATATAATTTTTTCTGATTTCAAGAATGATAAGTTGTCATTTGCCAAATATAACTCCCTTTTTGACATGCTAATCTTATACCATAATGTCTATTATTATTCTCCTTTCTTCCTGGTTAGAAAAAAGATTAATAAAAAAAAAACCCATTAAGTAGTCCTTGCATAGGAATATCAAAATGTTAAGTATATTTCAAGTGTGAAATCTACAAAATGTGCTCATAACCTTCATACTGCCAAAGCAACACTGTACAGATGTGCCTGGCAGTCAAGCGGCTGTTAGAGCTGATCTCTGTTGCTGTGGTGAAATGCAAAGGCCCACCAATGTCACTGATAAGATATTTGTTATCAAAGTTATGATTATTAGCTGGAACATTCAGTCACAGCACAGGAACTGACACTTTTTGAAAGGAAACCAAGAACCTTCAATGTTACATTTCAGTCCTTCATGAAAATTTCTAGGTCAAAAATCAGAGCAATCCAAATGTATCTGTTTACAGAGAATGTGCAAGTCTATCGTCCTTCTAAAACTGTCCATTTTCTATCACTTGAAATCACATGACAGAGAAAAGTGGGCAGAGAGCCTCTGTCACGTCCAATTTAAGGTAAAAATCTTAACTCTAATTAGCCTCTAAAAAGTCATGGTGGGGCGCCTGGGTGGCTCAGTTGGTTAAGCGACTGCCTTCAGCTCGGGTCATGATCCTGGAGTCCCCGGATCGAGTCCCGCATCGGGCTCCCTGCTCAGTGGGGAGTCTGCTTCTCCCTCTGACCCTCCTCCCTCTCATTCTCTCTGTCTCTCATTCTCTCTCTCTCAAATAAATAAATAAAATCTTTAAAAAAAAAAAAGTCATGGTGGCTTTATATTGCTTTAATCAGAAAATTAAAAAAAAAAACTTAAAAAAAAAAAAAAAAAACAGGGATTTTTTTCATTTTAACACTCCGTCTGTCACTCGTGGAAAGTGTACATTTTATCATTCAAGGTTTGATTTATAGCGAACCTGAATTGAATGAATGATCTCCTTATGCTACCCCATTCCCATGAAGTCAGGAAAGACCACCACTCATTAGCACTCATGCTGTAAATAATTTTAGTCCATATCTGCTTTTATTCTCTCTCCTTCCTCTCTGCTCCATTCTGCACTCTACCACCAGACTGATTCTCCTAAAATATCTTTTCATTCACGTTATTCTTTGACTCAAAAGCATTTCCTGCCTCTTAGCCCTTCAGGATTTCCTCCAAGCCTCTTCACCTCACATTTCAGTCTTTGATTTCATCATCTCTCACTTTTCACTGTTCCTCTGACCCTATTCCCTGTAACCTAAACCTCTTGTAGTGATCTACTTAATGTTCCCCTCATCCTCTTTCTGTAGTACTTGAGTTTTTTTTCTTTTTTCCACGGAATTCCTGGTGGCTGAAGTTATCCTCCCCTCCCCTTTAACATTCTTCCTTTAAGATCTAGCCCAAATACCACCTCCTGCACACAAAGTTCTCTAGGAACACTAACATAAAGACGTCTCTTCCTCCCTGTGGAGACCCATTACACAGATATTCTCCAATAATCATATATTTTCTTTAGGTCTTCTTTGAACTTATTAAATAAATTAAATGCTGCAAAGCATTTACATTTTTTGTGCATTTATATTCTCTCCAAAGGTAGATTATGAACACCTTGAAGGCAGTAGCCACTTTCTAACATTCCCTTTATCTCCTAAGATAGCTAACACAGTGTTCTTCATCTAATAAACATATAATTAATGTTCCCTAAATCAAGGATTTTTAAAATATTTGAGAAGTGAGCAGGGTGTGTATGTGAGGAAACTGAGGTCCAGAATCATAACTGAACATGTCTAAAGTGACTGACTAGTAGTCAAAGATTTGGTTTGCTTGATTATTAAAGATATTTTCTACTTATACCAAAGTTACATTATTTTGTTACTTGATTGGTTGTTCTTAAGCCATGAAATTTGTAAAATACACTGTTTTAATAAAGTATAGGCATATATATTTGCAAATATAGTCTTGCATGTAAGTATTTATAAGTAAAACTAGATATAAAGAAAGTATCTCTGTGAATACAGATATTTCAAGGGCAACTCTGGAGAAGTCAGTTTTAATGATTTATAAACAAACAATATGCAAGAAATGCAATGACAATGGGGACATTGATATTTTTAATGCACTCTGAATGACATGACCAATATCCTAGTAAGAATCAAATATTACACAAGTCTCTAATGTCCTGTTAAATCTTATGTTCTGCCATATAGCCCTATAAACATATAATTGTAAATCTATATTTTCCATGAAGGTGAATAAGTAGCTTAATTTAATTCCAGTAATGTTTAAAATGTGGTGGACAATTCCAAGTTCCATTTTATCATGGAGGTTTTAATATGCTGGTGTGTGAAAAACAGGTAGAAATAATGTTACTGAAGAAAATTCAATCAACAACTGTTTTGAAATCAACAGTAAGTACTTAGGTTCTGGTTGAAGTGAGTTGGACATATGTCGGATTTATCCTTTCCCAGCACTATATCAGTGGGGCAGTTTGCTGTTAATATTACATATTATCACTTACCATCTTTTAGGATGGTTTCTCGCTCTGTGCCATCTATCTTCTGCCGGCCAATTAGGAAACTGGTGGTGTCAGCAAAGTAGATATAATTGGTTTCTGCGTGGAAATCTAAAGCACGAGGGTTTACCAGATTCTCTATGGGGATCATGTATTCATCAGCTATCTTGGTATTCAAGTCCATTCCTCTAACAATTCCTGGGCGTCCTTTCCCATAAAAGAGGAACAACTCATTCTTCGGTCCTGCAGAAGAAAGATTACAAACACAAACAACTGAGGCTGCCTAATCTTCTGTACACTGCAGAATGCCACTGTTTAATTAACTGGAACAATTAGCATTTTTTAAATTCAATACCAAAAATTAAACTCTAAAATATGCCAAATGTATCTTGATGCAAGGAGGCCAGCTAATTGCATTACTTTAATTAAAACAGAAATTACTTCCGTGAATGGGTTATATTTAGTTAATTATTCTTTTGTCTATAACAGTCTGTATAGCAAAAACATGACAGATCATTGGATAACTGGTGACAGTAAAATGGGCATTTATTAAAACATCCGGCACATTTAATTTTACAATTCATTACAATCTATCTAACACATTCTGTAGATACTAACTGTAGCATTCATTATGTCTGAAAATGCTAAAAACTACAGAATATTTAAAACATCCCTTCTCGGAGTTTGCATCTAAGGCTGTCAAAAGGCAAACAAATAGAATCACACTATCACAAACGTGCAGGAGAATATATTACAAATGTCTAAACAAGTGATTTATTTTTTTAAAGAAATGAAATAAAATGCCAGTTAAAGCATTCACTTTTTTCTTTACATCTTAATTAGAATGTTAGAGGTTGATGGTGTCTCCCAGTAACTCTGATGTACAACACAGCCCTTATCAAAAACAAAACAAAACAAAACAAAACAAAACAAAACAAAAACAAAAACTCCAAACAAAACACTCTTTCCCAGGTTAAAATGCTAGAATCAATGTAGCTTTTTCTACAGAGTGAATTGACTCCTTCAGACTTTCATACGAAATACATGCCAGGCTCTCCAATTTCTAGAGCAATTGACTTAGTTTGGTCCATACAATTTGAAGAAAATACTTTATATGAAATGGAAAACTTACTGAGTTTTATTAATAAAACTGAGGATACAAATGATTCAATTATATGGCATAACAGTACCATAAGTGAGATTCTTAGCAAAGTAAAATAACTAAACTATAGAAAATTTGGAGAAAAAAGGAGAAAAAAAATGAGTAATTACTCATAAACTCAATACCCTCAATACAAACAATATTGTCAGTTTATATATTTTTCTCTCATTTTCTTTAAAAAATTGTGTTACTGAATATTAAATGTATATAAACTTGTATTTATTATATCTTAATATATAAAGAAAAATAAATCTCATGCACCTGGCACAGATCTTAAAATATTTCCAGAACACTAAAAGGTATGCATGTGCCCTAAACCAATTCCCCACCCCTTTTTTTCCTATTCCCCTTTCATCCCAAAGACGTCCAATATCCTGATTATTTTGTTTATCGTGTATTTTGTCAAGTTTTAGTTCATATGTTGCATGTATTTCCCAACAGTACATTGTTTGATTTTGCATGTTTGAATTTCATGTGTGAATTCTTCTGTGAATTAATTTTATTCTTATTATATTTGTAATATTCATCCATGGTTGTTGCAGTTATTGTTCACTTATTTTCGCTGTTATATGTATTCCTTCATGTGACTATTTCAAATTTAATTTATTTAGTTATTTTTCTAATGTGCTATTAATTATATAGAAGAGGACACTCAATTTTATATTCTGCTTTTATTATTAAATCTTAGCATCAAAATTATGTTCTATGTTAATCCATTATTTTAAGCCTTACATTCTTTCAGTATGATCAGTATAATATATGATAATTTGTCAAACTGTTCCCCAGTTGATTTTGTCTTTTCATTATTATAATAATACTGAGATAAGCATGTTTATCTTCAACATAAAATTTTACACATTTTCTTAGATGATCTCTAAGTATACATTTATAGAAATGGAATTACTGGTAAAGAATATTAACATCCTTCTTCCTCATTGCCCTTACAGCTTCTCAGTGTCCACCTACTTTCAAGAGTATTTTTTAAAAATAATATTGCATATTATTTAAAAGTAGTGCAGATTTATTTGAAAATTAACATTTTCTACCAACTTTATATACATAGATACTTTTGTTTTTTAAAAATAGGAATCTTAAAAAAAAATAAAAATAGGAATCTTAGGACGCCTGGGTGGCTCAGTTGGTTAAGCAACAGCTTTCGGCTCAGGTCATGATCCCAGGGTCCTGGGATAGAGAGCCGCATCGGGCTGCCTGTCCTTGGGGAGCCTGCTTCTCCCTCTCCCTCTGCCTGCCAATCCTCCTGCTTGTTCTCTCTCTCTCTGTCAAATAAATAAATAAAATCTTTAAAAAAAAATAGGAACCTTATATATACAAGTTAGTACCCTCGTTTTAAAAAATTGTATTTTATTGTCATTAAAGTCTTCAAAACATTATATCCTTTTTTTTTTTTTTTAAGGATTTTATTTGTGATAGAGAGAGAGCACAAGCAGGGCGAGAGGGAGAAGCAGACTCCCCACTGAATAGGGAGCCCAATGTGGGGCTCGATCCCAGGACCCTGAGATCATGACCTGAGCCGAAGGCAGACGCTTAACTGACTGAGCTACCCAGGCACCCCCAAAACATTATTTTCAACGACAGCATCATGTTACCTGCTAGAGAGGCAATATGATACAGTCAGCTGCTTACTTATTGTCGGATATTTAGATTGTTTCTGGGTTTTTGTTTTATAAATACATTTACAATGAATTTCTTCAGTCAAAATAAGGATAATTTCTTAACACTGTCAGTTTTATGGTTTTTTTAAAATATTTTATCAAATGTCTTTCCAACAGTGATATCAATTTCCAATTCTATTAACAATGCATAAGAATACTAGTTTCACCACCCACTTTTGCTAATGTTTTTTTCTTTTAAAGATTTTATTTATTTGTCAGAGAGAGAGAGCACACAAGCAGGGGGAGTGGGAGAGGGAGAAGCAGGCCTCTCGCTGAGCAAGGAGCCTAATGCGGGACTCAGTCACAGGACCCTGGGACCATGACCTGAGTAGAAGGCAGACGCTTAACGGACTGAGCCACCCAGGCACCCTGCTGTTTATTTTTAATTGATGTTGTCATTGGTATTCAGTAAACCTGGTATTTCATTGGTTTGATGTATGTGTGTGTGTGTATGTTTTATTTTTTATATTTTTTAAAGATTTTCTTTATTTGTTTGTTTGTTTATTTAGAGAGCGCAAGCAGGAGACGGGGGATGCAGGGTGGGCAGAGGGAGAAAATCTCAAGCAGACTCCCTGCTGAATGCAGAGCCCCAACCAGGACTCAATCTCACAACACTGTGATCATGACCTGAGCCAAAACCAAGAGTCAGATGCTTAACCAACTGAACCCCCAACGTGTCCCTGTGTGTGTATGCTTTAAATAAGAATAACGATTTTTTTTCCCCATTGTTTACTTAAGTCACTTATTTTAGTCGTTCAAAACCCATTTTAAAGTTTCTTCTGGTGTGTTTTCTTGTACGATAGACAATTGAAACTAAAAACTACATTTCAGAGACACTCATAGAGTGATGGGCCTGGTTTTAAGTACCTATAATAAGATGTACTAACCCACATTTGGGGTATGGAAATGAGGCTGCTTTTTTCTACTTCTGTTGGTATTCATCCAAAAGAGAAATTGAATTTTTCCACATTAGTGTTCTTCCTTTGTGTATATCAAGAGGCAAGGAAGACGGTATTGTGTTGTTTTGTTTTTGTTTTGCTTTGTTTTGTTTGCCAGTAGAGACTATCAGTTGTGACATATTTCTGGAGGTAGCAGTTGTGGTGCAAGTTGTGGAGATTCCTGGATATTAGTTAAAATGGTATGTTTTTGAAGTTACCATTGGCATTTGTGGCTTCCCAATGCCTGGCTTCTGAGTGTGTCAGGTTTCCAATCTGAAGCCAGGGTAGTTCAATGGTGGTTTTGAGGGATGTTCTGAGGACTGAGTCTAGAAGCTATTGCTTCAGGCTTTTCATTGATTGTGTAAGCACCTATCTATTTGCATTCGATCTTTTCTGCTTAAAATAACTAGAATTGTCTCTGTTAATGTAAATGTACCTTGATTGATACACTATATTAAGGGTGATTAAAGCTTAGACAACTGTGATCCCATTTTCCCCCAAACATATGTATGTATGTATGCATGCAAATACGTATATATAAATGTGTACGGTTGCATTTTTTATGACATGCCATCACTTTCCAAGTAGTAACCACACCAGTTTAAAGGCTGGTCTCACACACACACACACACACACGCGCGTATGCAACTTCACTCATCTTGAGACTTCTCTCAGTTATCCAGAGGACCTCTTGAACAGGAGACCCAGCATTTAATACAAAGTTAGAAATGAAAACAAAATACTAATACATATATTTTATCACAGTTGAGCCTCCTGGGTGTTTGATTAAAAAGATATTTGTGCTACCATTTAGACTTAAAATTTTAACAAATTTAGTGATCTAATGTCACAGTCTTCAGTGAGCACATGACAAGAAAGTCAGAAGAGATGGCAAGACAGTGACCAGAGAGGAAAAACTGACAGAAATAAAAAGCCATTGCTATAACAAAATGGAGACACGATGGGCACTGTAAAAAGCAGTCACCATAACTTTAAAAACTATGGTATTGAGGGACATTTAAAGGACAACAGTCTCCACATGGACATCATTTCTATAAGGACCATTCTACTATACTTGATTATGAAGACCCCAAGTAAAGACCTTAATTTAACTAATTTTGGGCAACAATCTAAGTTTACAAAAGTCATGTATAAAATTATGTATTAGCTTATTTAAATAAGAAACAAATTATTCGGCATATTTCAAAAATAAAACAGAGACATGTCTTACTGTTAGAAAGCTTTTCAATAAAATTGTTAAAGAGATTGATATTTAATTAGTATAGCTCCAGTTACTTGGAAAATTAAATAATGAAATGAATTTCACTCCCCAGTGATGCTGGATAAGATGAAACATTACTCTATGTGGATTTCTGTTGGACTAAACAACACACCTATTACTAGGAGCTGCTTCTTAGTTCAGATAAGAGAAAATATGGTTAACCAAATATTCAGTCTCATTAGACCAAAAACCTTCTTTAAGGAATTAAGGAAAGGATCTTCCTAAAAATATACCCTAAAGTATGTTTCCCAGGGATCCATAAATTTAGTGACTCTGTAACCTGATTCAGTTTCTCATTCCCATCATCACAAAACAAAACAAACAAAAAACCCAGAATACTGAGAAAAATGGCTGGTACATTTTGCAGGCAAATTTCACCTGTTGAAGTCTTATATTATTCCTGATGTTGACGTCCCCAATTAATAATAAAAAAATAAATAAACCTATCCTGAAGCAGTGGCTGCTGGCAAAATGTTTGATTTTAACAACATACTTTTGCACGACCTGCCGTCACTTCCCAAGTTGAAGCCCATCCTGCAGCGACAGGTCCGTGTTTTGTAACTGCTGCTGAGCAGACAGATGTGTGAGCATCCCCCTGGCATTCCATATGGATCCACTTCACATGCATGGCTTCTGACTACAACAAATAAAAAACAGCACACTTGAAATTCTCCAGAGACAAGATAATTATGTACATCAGTATGTTGAAACGTTTGCAGTGCAAGAAGAGGGAATCCTACCAAAAATCTTTATACCCAGCTATTTATTACCATAATCAGTTGAAAAAAGAGTTTAAACCTCATAGAAGAAGAAGTAGGAATTTGCTAAAGTCCTCCTAAAAATATATTTAAAAAAAAACAATTCTGCTTTTATATTAATTTAAACTGTTTACATGTAAGCAAAATAAGTAACATGATTTTTTTGATGCATGCTTGTTCTTTTTAAAAATGCATATTTCTTACAAATATAAAAAGATACTGTGAAAATATGCCAGGTTAGGTAATTAAGCAGAGAAAGGATTTCTTTTGAAATAATCCATTATATGAGCACTTAACCTAGAAGATATGTGATTCAGTAACTATCTTTATTAAGAAGTTCTGAGACATATATATATTTTTTCAGTTTTGAGTCCGTTGCCATTTTGAGAACTCTACCACAAAATGAGTGTGTGTGTGTGTGTGTGTGTGACAGTAATTTTCAAAAAGAGGAGGCTAGTTTACATGTGGAGATTGAGAAGTAGGATATTTCATGAGGGTTGAAGTTAGAGAAGGAAAAAAGAAAAGGAAAAGTACTGTATGAAGAGAATGAGAAAAAGATGAGTCAAAGAAAAAAAGGCTATGGTTGGAATAATGTCAGTAAAATTTTATATACTATTGTAATTATATTTTTTTTTGATCACCACTTGAAATTGTGACAAATAACATGGCAATTTTCTTTTAATAATAAAATGGTTATACTTTTAAAAATTGTGCCATGTTTGTTTTGTATTCCTGATTTTCTAAATGAAAAGATCTCTAACACCCACTCTTGTCCCCCATAGCCTATTGTCAACACAGTAGTCATATTGATTCCTTTAAAAAGTCAGTCATATCATGAGACTCCTCTGCTTAATGCTTCCTAAGGACTCCTCATCTCAATAAAAGTATAAGGAAAAGGTTTTATAATTATCTATAGGGCCCTACTTATTATGGTCCTCTTTCATGTCTCCAGCCTCATCTTCTACTTCTTTTTCGCTTTTTCACTCTGCTTTAGACACATAGGTCTCCTTGCTGCTCCTTGAAAAATCTAAGCATGTTCTTCCTCACGGTCTTTGTGCTTGCTCATCTCCCTACCTGCTATGTCCGTGCCTCACTTCTTCAATTATTTCGAGTCTCCATTTAATTTCATTATTTCAGTGGGACTTCCTCTGACCATTCAATATAAAATTGCAAATCACCCCCATTCCTGAGACTTCCTATCTGCTTTATTTTTCTCTAGAGCACTCATTATCTTTTAATATAATAATAATTTACTTGGTCATTTTAAAATTATGTTTTCTCTACTAGGAAGCAAATCTCATATAAGCAAGAATTTTTGGGGCTGTTTTATTCACTGCTGTTTCTATACAATAATGTCTATACAATAGTTCCTGGCACACAGTAAATGGTCAATGAATTATTGGCAAATAAATCAATCCTAACACCAAACTCTAATAAGGTTATTTACAGAATTCCAAATTTAAATTTACTGTAAACAGATTTGTAAACAATACATTGTCTCAACTAAATCTATGTTAATGTTTAGATAATTCCAAATTAGTTTCAATTTGAAACACAAAAAGAGAATGAAAATTTGAGGTTGGTTGGTCTTGTATGTTACATTATTCTATATATAATTGAATGTAAATTGTATTGATGAGCAAGCATCACTAACCTGCTATGCAAAAATAACTAGTTTGTGTTTTTAAGAAATACTTAGAAACATTATAGCCTTCTCATTAAAAGTTATTTTTTTAATTAACTTGTATTAAAGAATAATTGGGGTAAGTTAAGAGACCGGAATGACTACAATAAAAGCTGGATAGATTCTGTAAGAGAGTCACCTGATTTGAAATGTCTCCCACAATGATACCAAAAAAAAAAAAAAAAAGAATCCTTAGCATCTTAGCGTCTGGGTTTCCTGTCTACATACATCATGATTGAAAGCTCTTTCCTGAATATAAATCTAGCCATCATTTCAATTCTATGGTTGTAGAAACAATTCACTAGGAACTGAACGATTTGTCATTTAGACTTGTGCTGGAAGTGCTCTTCCATTTTATCAAGCAGACATGTATACTTTTGCTATCAAACAGAGAATTTATGACTTACCCATTCTAACTCCATACAAAGCACAAGGACCATAACCCCCTTTAGCCCACCATTATAAAGGCAATGAAGAAGTCCTGTGTCTTACCTGTTGGTTGAGTTCTTTTTTGATAAATTCGGATTCCTCGAGCATTTTCTATTTTAATGAATGAATGAATATCTGTGCCATTAAATCGGTTTATCCTTATGATATTGAAGTTATCAGAATTGGTTGCATATAAATAGTCTTCAAACACAGTTATGCCGTAAAGATGTCTGACCTATATGGAGGGGCAAAAATAACTATGATTTTTAATTATGCTGCTTTCAACTTGAAAGAAAAACTCATTGTACTTACTACTGTGGAAAATTCTCATAGTAGGAGAGTCACACACATATTATCGTTTATTTTCTCTCAAAGAATTAAACATTTCACTAATTTAATTTTTTTCTCTGAGAAGGAAACATTATGCAGTAGTAGATAAAGCAGTTCCAAATGTATGGAGAATTTTATTCATGATTCATTAAGAAAACATGTTTAGTAGCTACTTTTCAAAGGCGAGTGAGAGCAAAATTTCCAAGCATATTCAATAAGATGCTTATGGCACTGTTATATAAGATGTGAGATGTTTTTATGGGCTGCTTGTTCATATAGTCAGGAGATACAGAATCTAAAAAAGTATAGCTCTGGCTGTGTAAGGACTGATGAGAAAACACCTTTGAAAATTTATTTTATATGTTCAAAATCCCATATATATATATAATTATGATTATTATTTTAAATCCCATTTTTTTAAGCCACAAGTTCATTTAGACGAATACTTGTCCCAGCATGGGAAACAATAAATAATGAAACTATGTATTTGGAATAATTAAAAAAAAAAAGAGCACTTTACTCATAAATCACATATGTTTCTAAAGCCTATTCATAATGGATTTGGAAGTAATGACACCTGAACAACATAACTCTCCTTAGCAGAGGTCCTGGGAATTGAGTGGAGGAATGGATACCTTGCAGTCATCGCAAGCTTCTAGTAAAGCATCAGAAGAATGAGTTTATTGATCTTCTCAAACAAATGCCTACATGCTAAGCACAATGCTTTTGGGCATTCCTCCTATTATAGTTAATTTAAAATGGTTCTGTGTCAGGGTAGGGTGGGGCTATGATTCGATTTGCTGTAGAGATTCCGTTGAAAAAATCTGTCACAATTCTTTGGCATTATATATGGCACTTTTAGTATAGATTTGTAGTTAAGAGAATTTGAAAAAGTATGTATGGTTTGACTGTAAAAATTTATTTTTTTAAAGATTTTACTTATTTATTTGAGAGAGAGAGAGAGCGAGCGAGCACAAGCCAGGGGAGGAGCAGAGGGAGAGGGTGAAACTGACTCCCAGTTAGCAAGAAGCCTGACTGGGTCTCATCCCAGGACCCTAATCATGACCTGAGCCAAAAGCAGACACTTAACCAACTGAGAAATGTAAGCTAGGAATTAATGAAGAGAATCATTCCATGTTAAAGCCCAAATAATGTTTTCCAATATAAGGGTCATTCCCCAGTGTGTGTGTGCGTGTGTGTGTGTGTGTGTGTGTACCCACACTCATGCACAAGTGCATGTGATAGAGAGAAGGGGTGGGGGTGTCATGTGTTTATATACTAATATCATTTACACATAAGCTGATATCATATTCTCTAGATACATCTAAGCCCAAATTTTACTTGAGCAATACTTTTTCCCATAAAAATTGCAGGTAAACTCAATTCTTCCACCACCATTAATCTCATGTATGTTTTGCCCGAAGTTTGGAGCCATTCATCTGGGAGTGTGTGGTTCTGGCGTACTTTGCTCTTTACATAATTGCCAATCCACACCCAAGAGAAAAAGCACAGCCACCGAGGGAACAGTTGGGCAGGGTAGAAAATAGGTTCAGTAGTAAAGATGAAATTGTATTCAATGTCCCTGTTCCTTCCTTCAGAAGAGCCTGTTTCCCATAAAATAAGTACACTGTTGCCTGCCCTGCTACTCCCGATACCAGTGGGAGGAGCTTAGAGGGGTAGCTAGACCATTCCGCCTACAGCCCAAATATTTAGAAAAAAGTATCTATGTTGGATGACTTAGTGACAGAGTAAGCATATGTTTAAGGAATCAGAAAAAACACAGGAAATAGAAATGAAAAAAAAATGAATAACTAAAAACCAGACATTAGAAAACGTTTTAAAAGTAATCCTGAGGAAAATTATTTGAATTTCTTATAAGGTTTAAAATTGTAATTACATATAGGTAAAAAGAAGACCCATCATAATCATTTTAGAGATTAGATCCTCTAAAAGTCATAACTAAGGCTTTCTAAAGAAATCAAGTTTTTACGACAGGCAAAAGTACAAAAGAAATAACTGGCCTCATCTCTAATATTGGACACTTTTTTTACTCCCAGATTAGTGCATTTGTTTGTCTTTCAAGGAAGGTAAAAGAATTTCATTGTTAAAAACTGATTAGAAATAAAGGTAACTTTAATGGATCATTACAGAATATTTTTGTCTTGGATTGCAAAAGAAAGAAAAGGGATTCACATATTTCGGCTCCATAGAATAAGAATCTCAGAAGAAATTAGTGCGATCACCAAGGTAAAATTCAATTGAAGAAAGTACACTAGCGAATAAGCTTATTTCAACTTAGAGATCTCCTTTAAGTGTCTACTGAGTGTTATCAGCAAAACCTTGTAATTCAGCAAGGGAAAAACTATACAGATGGTAAAGATCTTGACCTCAGTGACTTTCACAGGATTCTCATTCTAGGAAGTACTTGAATACATCAGAAGGCAACATGTAGTCCAGCCTTTGAAAATAATAAAAATATTTTTGTGAGCAGCCATATGCCTTTGTTAGCACAATATCTCCAAGGCCACATGGGAGAGATGATAGTCCAGCTCCTTATAAATGAACTATTTTTTTCCTTATAAATAAACGATTTAAATTAGTTTTAGTAAGTTTTACTTTTAACAGGTCAAAACATCTGTCCTATTCTAATTCCTTTCTTACTAGTGTGGCAATTGTGCTTTTGCTTATTGTTTTTGTTTTATTTTTGTTGGCCTTTGTTTTGTGTGCTTTGCTTTTAATAGAGCAAAGGAGGAAGTCAGAGGCATCTCCAATATTATGGAATGCACTGTGAAAAGAACATTCTCCCTCATAGGAAATACATCACAATTTTTATGACCCTTTACAGCTTGACTTCATAAGAAATTTTCAACATTGCAATTCAGATTTTGGGTCTTCTTCCTAGTACACCACCATTCATTTTATTACCTTAGCTGCATTTTCTAACAAAATTGTACTTACTTGTCTGCCTTGAATGATAGTATGTCTGTTTTTTCCTTGATAGTCCACTACTTCCACATAGTCCAAGTAAAGATCTACCCAGTAAACCAATTTGTTGACTAGGTCTAGTGCCAGTGCAGCTGGCTGCTCTGTCTTTGAATCAATTATCCTTGTTCTGTTCAGCCCATCCATGTCACATCGCTCCACTTTGGCCACATTCCCGTAGTCAGTAAAGAAAAGTTTTCTGTTGAAAGAAAACTAAATGTTAAAGTGGAAGGGGGCGGGGGAGCTTATTCAATAGAACCATCTGTAAAAAACAGAACTTTTCCTTCTAATTTATTTCAGTGGTTACATCTGTTAGCTTCCCATAACCATTTCCATATAATATCACTCATAAACAGAGAAATCTGCTAATGAATATTGCAGGGCATAAGGGAGCAGGTTAACCAACAACTGTAAAATTTCCCCAAAACGAATGATTATGGTGGGTTTATTATTGTATTAGGGGAAATGTTTCTTTAAGCCTCATAGAGCCGATGCACAGACACCACAGGAACGCATGCAGCCCATTCGGTATAAGCTTCAGAAGTGAGCCAAGCCACCAGGCCAGGGCACGTGAGCTATCAGGCTTTATCTTCAACCTGCTTTTCAAATTGCCTAGTAATGTCTGTCTCCTATAAAAGCTATTATGTGGAGCTCAACGATGCTATGAGTGGTAGAGAATAGCAAACCTGGAATGGAATTAAGCAGATGGAAAAGCAAATGTGGTGTTTGTAGCAATGGAAATAAAACATAAATAATCCCCCCAAAACCAATCCCAAATTCTCCCAAATATTCCCAAATTACAAAATTTCATAAAGCAAATACAGCCATTTCTCCTCATTTTCCCTTTACTTGAAGGAACAGTCTAAAAAGCAATGTTGACCTCTGAGACAAAAAAATAATAATCCTTCCGTGAAACACTAACAGTGTCTATCAAAGGTTTAAATACCTCCAACACCTCAGTGTCTAATATTTGGTTAGTATTCACTATGTTTAGTAAACACAAATCAATTTCAGTTAACCTGACGATATTTTAACAAGATTACCTACTCAGGAGACTAAATTACATTTGTAAATAGAAGACTATTTTACCTTGACTTAAATACAATCTCAAGAATAATCTGATTTGCAGTGACTGAGCAATATTAAGATTACCTAGAGTATAGAATATTTGATTTTATAAACTTGGTGAATTAGTTTTTAGTTACTTTTCTCAACACCCTTGCATCATCTAACAGTATGGGGTATATTTCAAGCTAAAAAGGATTATTTAAACTGTAATTTAGCTCTTTCTCCTGCGGGAGGTTTTGACTAATTTTTAAACCTTAATGCATACTATTCTGCAACCGTATAAGCAGGGTTTTATTCTGCGAAGATATTTCCCTAAATGTTCTTGAAAGACCAATTTATCACAATAAGTTAAAAATTATTTTTCAAGTAACATTCTATTCAGGTGAAGAGCTTTTCTATTCTAGTAAAGAATAAATAAAAGGACATATGGCGTTATGTTTTATTGTCATGCTTAACGTTCAAACTTCTGCCCCTATGCGCTCACTTGCACTTGCTCTCTCTCTTTTCCTGCTTCCATCTTGCATCTCATCTTTCTTCACTTTAAATCAATTTGTTCATAGCTATCCCAAGTTAAATTACTATAAGGAATACCTAGTTTTCCTATTTCTTACTGTAGAACACTACCCACTATTCCTGTTTTATGAAGCTCTCTTTTTCATCCCATACAAAAATGCCTCTCCTTTTCTAGTATCCTTTTCTGACTGGTCCATTTCACAGAGCTGAAGAGATGCTGGTGTGTGGGTAGGTTTGGGTATTTAGAGTTGCAGGCTCTGGGCACACTATGGATAATGTGATATGTATAGACTATGCATAGTGACATAAAGCAGGTGATTGTACCAACTACATGGTTTGAAGAGGAAAGATGAGTCTGGAGCTAGAGACTTCTTGGAAGTCATCTTGAGATGACTTAATTACATGCAATCCCAAAAGGGATGTAAAAAAGAAAAGTGTGCTAAGATCAGAACCATGGAGATGTGCTGTTGGAGAAAGAAAGCCAAATAAAGATCAGAGGCTATGGTCAAAGAGATCACACAGACTTTCATAGAAATCTAAGGGAGAAAAGTTCCAGAATAAAGGACCGCAGTGGCTGGCTGGGTCAATCACTTCACAAAATAAAAAATAACATAGATTAAGAAAATGCTGTTGAATTTGGTATTTGTTAAAATACTAGTAATTTTGAGAAGTTACTTGAGAAGTTGGAGGAAGAGTGAACCAGCTGATGATGAAAGGGGTCGGGAAAATGTGATTTATTTTTCTAAGATTTTCAGTGATATTGACCTACTATTGCAGGAATGATGCAAGTGATTCTCATATTTATTCCAGATCATAATAGAACTAGTTGAGGTAACTCTCTGAGTAGTTTCAGCCAAAATATGGGGGAAAAAGTATAAATATATGACTCATCAAAATCTCCCTGTTTTAATGAAGAGTAAAATCAAAAGAACAGGAAGGCTTTGAGTATGTGAAGAAAAACAAAGAACTAGAAGAAACAGTAAAGAATTTATTATCTTTGTATTCCCAACACATAGTAAAAAAAACTAGTGCCCAGTGGAGACATAAAAGATGTTCCTTACACCAAATTGACCTTTCTCAAACTTCAGAACACTGACTATGATGAGTTCTGTTCACTTATAATTGAAATGCAAGAAATGGAAGAGTTCACCAGGATAATAGCACTGATACCATAAAACTGTAAGCAGCAAGCACCCATAGTCACATTACGCACTTTTTTTTTTTTTTTACTTGTTTTAGTAATGTTTAACCTTAGTTTAAAATCTCCTACTACTGTTACAGAGAAAAGCTTCATTCTCAGGGCATCTTTAATTGAGGCATAGTTGTATTAGAATTGAAAGCAAGAGCTAAAGTTTGCATCTAAAATCTAACCAAATTTCATTTGTGATAGAAGTGTAGCTTGGTTGAAAAATCACTCTTTTCTTTCCTATAAAATATCTGTCCAAATCTTAGAAAAAGTAAATAATGTTTTGTGAACCCCATTATCTCACTGATCTTCCCCTCTGAGATAGAAGGGGCAGATTATTTTTATTTTACAGAGGAAATAGGCTCAAAGTCCACATGATTAGCCACTACCAGAGCCATAACTTGAATGTTTGTCATGCCTTTAGTTTTTAACTCATTATTTTGAAATAATTTCAAACTTACAGAAAAGTTATAAGAATAGTCAAATGAACACCTATGTCGTTCACTTAGATTCATCAGTTATTCACCTTTTGTCCCTCTGGCTATTTCTAGTACTGCCTAGTACTCTGTGACAGTAAATTGCAAACATTGCCTAGTACTCTGTTACATCAAAACACTCCAGCCTGCATTTCCTAAGTGCAAGGACCTTCTCTTGCATAACCACAATACACCTATCAAAATCAATAATTTTAACACTGATACAATATACAGTTTTTATTCAAATTATGCCCATTGACCAATAATGTTCTATATAGTCAAATTTCCCTTTTTTTCTGATTTAGAGTCTAATCCAGCATTATATGTTGCATTTAATCATCTTTTTTCTCTAGGCTCTTTTAATTCTGAACAGTTTTTCAGCCTTCCTTTGTTGTTCACGGTGTTACCATTTCTGAAGGGTAAACGAGTTGTTTTAAAGAATATCTTCATGTTGAATTTGCTTGATTTTTCTCATAATTATATTATGTTATGCCTTTTGAACTGAAATGCCATAGTCTTGTACTTTCTAGTTACTGCCTCTGGGCTTGGAGACTATGGGTAGGTAAATCTATGTTCTACCCCAGAAATTCCATAAAAAGGAGCACAGATGGTAGTTTGGAGTCTCATTTACTCCATCTTATTCAGTATTTTCTGAACACTTAACTCGCTTAACTTCCAGGTTCTTAGTTACCCTTCCAGCATCTTCTCCTACCAGGAACCAAGTATCTGACGCAGCTTCAGGTACAGCAGAGCCCCCTGTATAGCACCACGTTGAACTCATGGTGGATAGAAAGGACCACTCCAAAATCTGTCCTATGTCCTATTCCCTCAGGATTACGATAATGACATTTCTTCTCTCTCTGTTCATTCCTGTGGTATCAATTATTTTTTTTATCCTCTAGCATGAAAAATAAATTGAGCTTGCTCTTCTCTTGTTCTTCACTTATTTTTTTTTATGGCACTAACACAGAAATTTAAATTAAAATAAAACAATATTGCAACTACTGTCTGTATTTCTGACATATTTAACTATTAGTTCATAAAGGACAGCGACATGTCTTTCAAATTGTCATTTATTCATCCAGTTCATTATTCTTCCGATTCAGCATCTGTGGTATAGGAGTTTACCATTTTGGCTTCCTTACCTCATCAGATGTGGGAAACTGATTTTATCCAACATCCTTGTTAATTAGATGAGTAGCCTTGTTTTACTATAGATATATAAGTTTTATACAGTTGGAGATAGCAAGAAACTTTGAGTGTTGTTGGTAAACTTGCCTGACATAGATCAAAAGTCGCAAAGAACGCCCTCACAGACAGTGATAGAGCACTGTGCTTACAGAGTTATGGTTCCAATCATCCCTACACTTTAAAGCAAAGCAATTGTTACAGGTACTAACATTTTAAAACATGTATTTTATTTTCTTTCGCTGATAAAAATAAGACTTACTTTTGCCAGTGATATACATTTTAAGTGATGCTTCTGTAGTTGTGTACGTTGTCCAAACGGACAAAGGGGAATGTAAACACATCAGAGTCCTGTCTGTCTCTTTTTAACTGCATACTCAACCTTGGTTTTGTGTCACATTCTTACTCCTAACATTTTGGTTATAGCTTCATGATGGAATTTAGAAATTTTCAGAGTTCTCACAATGAAATTCCTACTATTCATTTTAACTGCTGAAAAATGAGGTTACGTAGCAAGATTTGGGTTAGGGAGTAGATGAGAGGGGGGCAAGACATAAAACTAGGGGGCCGTATATTACCAGATTAAAAAAACAAAAACAAACAAAAAAAAACATTGTTCTGATTAGGGCCTAGGAAACCATTCATGTTTATTAATCATGTGTTAAAGTAGGTAACTGCATTTCTTTACATTTTAGGAAAATAGTATGCATTTTCCTTGACAAGAATTACATTAGGAACTTCATTTTTCAGTCTTGTTTTTTAAAATAATTGTGTTATTCAAATAGCATCAATAGTAATACTACTTTATTTCTTCCATTGTGTATACAAAAATTGAACAAGAAAGCAATTTTCCACATTATATAGAGTAATTAAAGTACATTCAGAACTAAAGTAGGAATATTAAATATTTAGCATTGCAATTCCAAAATGCAATCGTAAATCTGAAAGAGTAATGAGTCTTTGGAGTAAGAGGTTTAAATTCAAATTCTATTAGCTCTTTCTACTTAAGGGATGTGGATGATAAACAAACTATTTTCTCTGCCTAGCCAAGACTGTTCAAGACAGTTATTTATTGATTTTTACTTGTTGAGGTTTTTGCTTTCATTGTTTGAAAAATCTCTCTCAAACTTGGTTTTCAGTCCATACATAAACACACAGAAATTAAACTTGACATACAGACTCCGGCTCTCAGCTGGCTACTCTATATTCTGGAAACATTCCCACTAATGATTCCCCCAGCAGTATACATATATTAGATATGTCAGTCAATGTGGCTGACCCATTTAACATCCTTATTTACCTAAACCTGCTCCACCCAGATAGTGTTCCTGAGAGGGGCAGCCTTAGGTACCAATAGCATCCCTCTCCTTCCTGTTTACAGATAATTAGACCAACGAGGAACATGCGATAGAAATGAAAACAAATCGTAGGCTTAGCAGAGTCACCAAGATCCTTTCTCTCAGTATTCTAAATCCAAAAGTGTGAAGCTTACCTAGTGGGCAGCTGTGCTAACATGGGCAAGAGGAACAGCTAGGGTGGGGATGGGGATGGGGGCAGTGAGAGAGGAGGGATGCTGGAACATGTACACAGAAGTGGGCAAGCCATGAGACAGAAAACCGGGATGAAAGGAGCCCTGTAATCCTTGAGTGAGGAATTAGTCACGCCCCACAGAGTCCATCTTTATTTCTCGTCCTTAGTTGCATGAACATGTAAGATTTTCCTACCTCTCAGGAAATCTCTATACATTTGAGCTGGTTTCAGTGGATTTCTATACTTAGAAGCTAAAGTGCCATGAGAAACCACTACCTTGTTTAATGTTCTATTTTAAGATTTAGATAATTCTTGTCCTGAAGATATTGGACAATCAAAAATCATACCACTTTAGAAAATATTTTATATTGAAATGTTAACTACAAATAAAACAATCAATGGGAGAAGATATTTGCAAATAGTATATCTGATAAGGGGTTAATATCCAAAATATATAAAGAACTTACACACGCAACACCAAAAAGAAATAGTCTGATCAAGAAATGGACAGAGGACCTGGATAGACATTTATCCAAAGAAGATATCCAGATGGCCAACAGACACATGAAAAGATGCTCAAAAGCACTAATCATCAGGGAAATACAAATCAAAACCACAATGAAATATCACTTCACACCAGTTAGAATGGTTAGTGAAAATGACAAGAAATAACAAGTGTTGGAGAGACTGTGGATACATGTTCCAGTATCCCTCCTCTCTCACTGCCCCCATCCCCTTGTGAGTGGGAACATAAATTGGTGCAACCATTGTGGAAACCAGGATGGAGTTTCCTCAAAAAATTAAAAAATGAAAATGCCATATGATCCAGTAATCCCACTATTGGGTATTTATCCAAAGAAAATGAAAACACTAATTTGAAAAGATATATGTACTCCTATGTTTATTGCAGCATTATTTACAATAGTAAAGATATGAAAGCAACATAAGTGTCCATCAAATACAGCCTACCTCAATCTGCACCTGACCCCAAACACTGCCTTGAACTCATTTTTTTATGATTTTAACCAAAACAATAAAAAATAATAAATCTTAGTCTTTTAGGCTTTACTTTCCATTTGTTTTCCATTTTCCATATTCTGAGAGACAGAATTCAACTCAACAATTAATAAACGTACCATTGTAAAAAGGGAGTGGTTAAAAAAAAAAAAAAGTAGAGAGGGGGCCTTGGGTGGCTCAATCAGTTAGGCATCCAACTCTTGATTTCGGTTCAGGTCACTATCCAGGGTCCTGAGATCGAGCCCAGCATCTGGCTCCGCACAGATTCTTTCTCCTCTTTTTCTCCTGCCCACCCCCAACCCGCTGGCACGCACACAATCTATCTCTCTCAAAAAAAAAAAAGAAAAAGAAAAAGAAAGGGGCGCCTGTGTGGCTCAGTTGGTTATGCGTCTGCCTTCAACTCAGGTCATGATCCCAGGGTCCTGGGATCCAGTTCCACATTGGGCTCCTTGATCAGTGGAGAGCCTGCTTCTCTCTCTGCCTGCCGCTCCCCCTGCTTGTGATTTCTCTCTCTCTCTCTCTCTCTGACAAAAAAATAAATAAATCTTTAAAAAAAGAGGGAGAGAGAAATAGAAAGATTTGCATATTATTTTTATTTTATTATTATTTTTCTCTTTGTCACATAGGTATTTCATCACTGTTTAACATAGATTGGGACACAGTGGGGGAAAAGAAAAACAAAAACAATACAAAAAAAAAAAAAAAAACTAATCATGTCTCTGTGTTTTCAGTGCCTGAGGGTAGAAAAAGGCTGGTCCAACTTGACTTGCTTACTTCCATCACTTCCTCTATTCTCCAAGACAAGAATCATGTGGTTTATGTTCACTCACTCATTCCTCCTACCCATGGCTTGACTGCAACTGCCAAATCTAACTGCCTGAAAGATAATGACACATTTGGCTTCACATTTTCACTAGCCGGCAGCCCTTATTCTCACACCATAATTGGAACTCTTATAAACTCATCTTTATCTAAGACCAAATCTTTCAACCTTGTTATCCTTGTTTATACAGTACAGTGCAGCATAACTTTCTATCCACTGATACAACCTCCTCTCTTCCTACCCAAACCTTCTGATCTGCCCTCTGAAACTCTTTGATCACAAATGCCCCAGTATTCTAAGACTATACTCTTAATGTTTTTTCAAATGTTTTACCTTTACTGACTGAAACTTTGCAGCTCCTGAGGTCATCTTTCCTGGCAGTTGTTCAAAATGTGGGCCCCTAACAAGAACCTCAGGGGTAGATATAAAATCAGTGCCCTCCCCATTATTATTCTAGATTATTATTTTCCTCTTATCTTGTAACATCTCCTGCTTTTTTTGAGGGTCTCACAAATAGCACCCATCTTCAAAGAATCATCTGCCAACCTTCTGATTTTTTTATCTCATTATTTTTATTTAAGAGTCATCACCTAGCTTTCTAGCTTTCTGACCACAACCAAACCAATATCTACGAGAAAAATGGATTCACAATTTTCTCCCTTGCTTTCTTCACCTCCTCTCCACATCTGACCTTTTATTTCCAGTACATGTCAACCACAAATTTCCATCGTGATAAACAGTATATTGTTTGTCATCACCAGAAATTTTACCTGTACCAAAAGAGATAACCCCCCCCACACACACACACACACACATACAAGAGCACCTTATTCTTCCACCTGGCAGTATGTTTTCTATCTGTATTGTGCAGGTACTCTCACTGCAATAGCTCTTTGAGTTCATTGAGACATTGTCCCCGCTGACCCTCTCCATTCTCTGCCAACCTTCAAATTCTATTTCTCGTTTCTTTGCCACAGTCCCCAGCCTTCTAATTCACTCCATTCCACCCTACTCCACGCTCTGAGGATGATCTTTCTTCTTATTGGATAGAGAATTGAGAGCACATCAAAAAGCAACTCTGTTTTCTGTAAGAAAACAGTACAGCCCCAGCTAAAACCGATCTGCATCTGCATTAATTCTTCACCACCCTCTCCTTTTGTAATGCAGAAGGAAGCATCCTCCCATCTTTTAGTCCAATACAAAGCAAACACAGATACTCACCCCATCTCCTCTGAAACTCATCTTCAATAATTCCCACTTCTTTCTGCATTTTTAACCTCTCCTTTTCTACTGAATCTTACCTTCAACATATGAACTTGCTCTACTATTTATCATCATGAAACAAACCTTTTCTCTTAACCTCAAACCACTCTCCATTTCTAGCCCTTTCTCTCCATGCTTCATTTGCATCCAACATTCTCCAAAGAATTTTTCATACAAGCTGACTTTATTTTTTCCCTCAATCATCCTTATACCACACTGATATATCCTCCAAACCCACCATTCCACCTTTATTTTTTAACGTACAGAGATTGCCAGTTACTTACATGTGTCTCTTAGCGCTGTCTTGGTATTCTTCCTACTAACTGCTTTTTCTTTTCTTTTTTTTTTTTAAAGATTTTATTTACTTGACAGAGAGAGACAGCGAGAGCAGGAACACAAGCAGGGGGAGTGGGAGAGGGAGAAGCAGGCCTCCCGCCGAGCAGGGAGCCCAATGTGGGACTCGATCCCGGGACCCCAGGATCATGACCTGAGCCGGAGGTAGACGCTTAACGACTGAGCCACCCAGGCGCCCCTAATTGCTTTTTCTTAGCTACCTTTTCCACCTTCTCTTTCTGTATCATGCTCAGGATTCTAAAACTGGAGTTTCCTGGGTTCAGATGTGGAATCTGTAAATTTTCTCATAGAAAAGTCTTTAAAGTTTCCATCATTTTCATTAATATTACAATAACGCTTTTATATTCTAACCTGTCTTCTGGGATTCTAACTCATATATACAGTTGCCTTTTTGATATTTGCATTGAAATTCTTTTAGGCATCTTAAATGTAACATATCTAGTAGTAAATTCTTGTTCTTTCTTATGAAATTTATCCCTTCATTTTTCTCCATTTTGGCGAATGGCGAATAGTGTCACTTTCTACCCAATGACTCATTCCAGAAACCAGGAATTCATCCTCCATAACTTCTGTCTTCTACATCTAATTCATCACCACTTCCTGCCACTTCTAGCTTCAAAATATATCTCAAATCCTATATCTATTTCCTTCTCTGTTTCTCTTTTCTAAACCAAGTCACCATCATCTTTTGCCTGGGGACTTATATCTCATCTCTGTTTCTTATTCCTTTTAAACCACTCTCTTCATGGTTACCAAAGGGATCTTATTAAAATGAAAAGTGGCTTATGTATTATAAAACCCTCTTATAGCTACTAATAGCAGTCAGAATAAAACCTCATATTCTTAACATTACCAACAATGGTGAGCATGACCTAGTCTCTGCCTATCTCTCCAGCTTCATCTACTGGTATACTTCCCCACTTCTAATACCTTGGCCATCTAGGGGTATCTTTCTATATTTCTAATACTTTGACCATGTTTCAGTTCCTTAAACAAGCCATGTCTTTTTTTTTTTTTTTTTTTCCATTCTGCACTTCACATAACCTGTCCCCCAGTCTGGAAAGTAACTTCTGCCATGGTATCTCAATCTTGACTTTAGATTTCAACCTAAATATCAATTCCTCTGAAAAAAAACCTTTCGTAACTTTCTAATATCAGTTAGGTCTATCTGATACAATCTCATGCCATTCCATATTTTTTACAATGCTCTTATTTATTTTACATGCATAAAAGATACAACACACACACACACACACACACACGATATGTTTAAGATCTGTTTACTAAGTAGACTATAACCTCCAAGAGGACAAAGGACATATCTGCTTTATTCAGTATTGCATGCTCAGGACTGTCATGTGTCTGCCCCTTCATTCATTTTCTTTTTTTTTCTTTCTTTTCCTTCCTTCCTTCCTTCCTTCCTTCCTTCCTTCCTTCCTTCCTTCCTTC
>NW_023270377.1:86753884-86800297 GCF_011800145.1 Mirounga leonina | reverse complement strand
GCCCGATGCAGGGCTCGATCCCAGGACCCTGGGATCATGACCTGAGCTGAAGGCAGACGCTTAATGACTGAGCCACCCAGGTGCCCTCATGCTCAATATACTTGATTCATGTGGAACAGAAAAATATTTGCTGTAATATATTAGATGTCAAAAAGTTGCTCTTTGAGATATACAGAGATGTATAACCTAATTTCTGCACTTAAGGAAGTCCTATTGGTTTATGAAGGCACTTTTCTGAGCTGAAATAACACATATGGCTGTCTCAGAAGTGACTAAGGTAAGTATCCATGAAGTTGTGGACTGCTGAACAAATCTGGCCCATTGCTATGCTAATTACCAGTTAGCTGAACTGTCAACTTCTATTTTAAATTCTTACTAAATGGGGGGAAAACAGCATGTAGAAAAATGAAACTTTACAGCACAGTTTTCTTGTATATTATTTATTGTTTATACTTGTGCACACATCTCAGTTTGCTCTTGGAATAGACTGTATAATAATATTGCAATGATGATAAAATCATATGGTTATACAGATAAAATAACAGTGTAAAAAGATAAAGATTTCTTTGTTTGATGTTCACTTTCCTAGCTGTGAAGGGAAGATGTACTTAGAAAAAAATAAGGCAAAATTCTGTAAATCAATAACTTCTTCATAAGTGATGTTATCCAAATTTCTTGGTTTAGTTTTAAGCAGAAATGCAGGATCAAGCTTAGGCTAAGTGTAGGTAAGACTGCAGAAGACAAATGAAGCTAGTGAAGGGAATCAACTGTCCTCACTGAGTTAGAAAAACAAGTATTTTTATAATTGTGAGATGCTCTTAAACCAGGGTTTCTTGACCAGGATGAGCTTCAGGGGTTCCATCAACAACCAGTGTGTAGGGCTATGCAAACTGGCAGGTATGCCAGGAAATACTGTATTACCTAAAGTACTACAGGTGCACTTTTTTTTTTTTTTCGACATAGAGTTAATACTCAAAAAGGTAAATACTCATATTCTAAAATAATTATTCTTAAGCTTTACTGAATACAATAATCACCTGGGGAGCTTGCTGAAATCTCTAATTCCTATAATCACTGTGGTGCAAATTTAGGCAGTATCTAAAAAAAAAGTTAAATATGCATTTGTCCTTTGATCCAGCAATCTCTATTCCAGAAATTTATCTTGAAGAGACATCTTCACAAATAAGAGACAATGAAGGCACTAAGTATGACCTTAACATTATTAGTAAGAGCAAAATATTGAAAATATGTCTGTATCTAGTTCTCCCTTCCCTTCCCTATCCATTCTTTCTTTTCAGAAATATTAAGTCAGCATCTACTAGGTTGAAGGTTCTTGGAATACAACAGGGAATTTTAAGGCTTGTAGCCTGTGCCTCTGGAGGGAATAGAGAGCAAGATCATTGAAGATAAATGTACTTTACAATTTATGAATACTCAGGAAAGGTTGGTACGGTAGCTCTGCTGATTGTTAATTGAAAGAAGCAGGTCTTTTAACATGCTGCTGTTAGTGTCATAGTCAAAGAATTAAAAACAGTAGGCTATTCAATAATGGTAATCTTGTCCCAATCTTAGTAATTTCTTACATGGAGGCCAATTAGTTTTTCAGAGAAGAGACTATTTGAATCACACCGGTGTTAGAATTTTCTTAAGTTACTGTTTGCTGTTTAATCTCCCTGTCTTTTTTTCTTCTAATACCAGTCAGTGCCCATGATATTCAGCTTTACATGTCTATTTAACAAGACCTAGTCTCCAGTGATTCAATTTAATGCTGACCTAGGTGTTACCATGAAGATATTTTGTATATGTGAGTAACATATATAATCAGTTAACTTTAATAAAGGAGATTATTTTCCATAATCTGGGTGGGTTTATTCTACTCAGTTAAATAGTTTAAGAGCAGAACCAAAGTCTCCATGAGGAAGCAGAAATTCCACCTGTGGACACCACCATCAGCTTTGTCCAAGACTTTCTAAGACCGCCTGCCCTAAGCATTTTCATCTAATTAGCTAGCTCCCACAACCACACATCAATCCTTACAAGAAATCTATACATATTTATGAATCTTGCTGGTTCTATTCTTCTGGTGTAACTCTGACTGATACAGTGCCCAAAAATTATTTAGAATACCTCTCCATTTAGTAAGAATTTAAAACAGATATTTGACAGTTCAGATAACTGGTAATTAGCATAATAGTGAACCAGATTTGTTTAGCAAGCCAAATGGAGAAAGCACAGGTCCTGGGGACCTATTTTAAAGCTCTAAATCCAGCCATGCTAACATCAGCACCCCTTGTTTTATTTAGTGATCTGAGCCATTAAATTTCTCTTTTTGCTTAAACTGATTTGAGTGGAGTTTTCTACCATTTGCAACTGGAAAATTGTTATGCGATAAATATCCATGGTTAAGACAAATGGTAACTGGAATACCTATCATTACAATAGAAAAAGAAATAGAAGTCAAACGTTCTAGTGACAAACACTGCTTATGAAAATCAGCAATTTAAAAGAAAAATATGAACTATTACAAGGTACTTTTATTTGTTCTGAAAAATTATTTGAGTAATCAATGATTTGATCAATGTCAGAAAATTCAGAAGTCTAAAAATACAGTACCTATAATTTCCTTAATAAATGCTCCCAGCATTTTGTTTTCTTTGTTTTGTCACAGGAAACAGCAAGCAAAAGAACAAAGTTCATATTCCATTATGAAGACAAGCCATGAAACCATTAGAAATGTATAGAATTTCCATCTGTCAGTCAACCTGCTTCAAATATGTATGTATATATATATTTGAATATATATTTATATATACATTTATTCTGTAAGATAAATTATTCAAATAACAATTTTTAGTTATTCACTATAATAGGTTTTTACCTATTTTGAATTAAATTTTGAGGCAAAAGTGTTTCTAAATATTTATAAAAGAAAAATGAAAATTGTGCCCTTGAACGAAAACAAGATAGGTCCTTAGTGACCTAGTGAGCTAAGGCTTCATGGCCTAATGTCCAACTGGCTGCCCAGGATATTCTAAATAAATTGTATTATCCACCATGAACCTAATGAGCAGTCTCTGACATTGATATTCTTCGTAAAATACGGAACGCACAGTTAGGAAATTCAGTTTGGAGTATCTGTCCAGTTCATTATCTGCTTTTTTGTTTGTTGTTTGTTTGTTTGTTTGTTTTCCAAGAGGAGGCTCTTCCCCCACAGGATTTAGCTCCCACAGTCCATTGTCCTTTATGCTGCAGTACCTTCCACCTCTGCCCCCTTTCCCTAGATTATTAGACCAGCAATGAACACCTAGCCATGGGGCATCCAATAAATTGGTTGCAACTAATCAGGTTCTCAGACTTAGATTTTTTAAATTATGACACAGAAATCTCTTAGTGACTTTTGGCTTGAATAGACATACAAAGTCAGGGCATTGGTAAGCTATGGTGAGGCATGTAGGAGAGCAACAGAAAAAGCCTGTCAGGAGAGAAAAAGATAGCTAGAAATAGAGATGACCGAGATAAAGATAAGAGAGAGACAGAAAGGGGTGCAGGGAAAAGAAAAAGAGGAGGAGGAGTTGGAGAGGAGAGGAGGGAAGGGAAGGGAGTGGAAGGGAAGAGAAGCATAAAGCAACCATCAAGAAAGAAGTATTCTCCCTTTGCTCATATATGACCTTAAATTTCTCACAGGGAATGTGCTAAGGCTGCTTTTAAGCTATTATGTTAAGTAGTGGGTCTGCTCACGGGAAGTTAGGAATGATAAAGATTTACTTCAAGTGATGCTATCAATAAAAAAGTAAATGTACCAAATGAAAACGAATCTGAAGCTAATTCTGACATCTGTACTACCACGGTGAAACTAGCTTTTCTCTTGGATTATATCTATCTATACACTATCTTTTCCTGGATTGTAATAGAGACCTAGAGAGAGAAATTGCTTTACGCAGGATCATACAGAAAAAGTAATTAGAGGGTTTGGTTTAAAACTCCTGGTCTCTGCATTCATGGAAATGCGCTGTACTTGATGGCCTCCCAATATTTCCCTGTTCTCCCATATAGTGTTATGTGCTTATCAAACCACACATTCTTATAGTTCTAATTATATTGAATTTTAACTATCATTTATAAATATCAAAACAGGATTCAGATTTCCTAACTTTTTTTTTTTTTTTCAATTAGAAAGGAAAGGTTTTGGAAAAGGAGTCAGTTGTCTCTATAGTATATAAAATACTTTCTGTGTCTGATAAACAAACGTACACTATACTTTTGAGGGTTTTTTTTCCGCAGTATTTGGACCGTTGAAATAACTAGAGCTCAAATGTGTTGAGAGACTTCTCAAGGCTAATTGATGTGTGTGCATTATTCATCATGTTTTCTTTGTATGCAAATGGAGATGATAACACTCATATAGAAAGTGCTTCAAGATCGCTAAATGAAAGTGAGCACAACAGATTCAACCTTTTTAATGCACTATGGAGCCATGCAGATAATAATGGTCTAAAAACTTATGGTCTAAAAACCTATAATCCAAGTTTTTTTCCCTCCCTTCCTCCCCTCCTTCCTTTCTTTCTTCCTTCCTCTTTTAGTTATGAACAGCTTTCTGAAGACAGATTTCTTCATTTCAGTTAGAACCTACATCAGTCGGGGCGCCTGGGTGGCTCAGTCGGTTAAGCGCCCGCCTTCGGCTCAGGTCATGATTCCAGGGTCCTGGGATCGAGCCCTGTGTCAGGCTCCCTGCTCAGCAGGGGGTCTGTTTCTCCCTCTTCCTCTCCACCTCCGCCTGCTTGTTCTCTCTCTTTCTTTCTCTCTCTCTCAAATAAATAAAATCTTAAAAAAAAGAACCTACTTCAGTATGCACATAAATGTTCATTTGAGTATAATCATTAGTTAAAATGGACTGGTTAAAGTTAGAACACTGAATTCAGGTAGATTAATTTTATGAAGAATTTGTAAAACTCTGTGAAAAGTGATCTCACTTAACATAAGGTATACTACTTAAATTGTTTGGAGTCCATCATTAGATTATAAGCAATTTGAAAGCAAGGACAATAATTTTTATGGAATAATCATAAGATCAGTTAGATATAAACCACTTCAAATTTTGCAGGTACCTAGCCAATATCATTAAGTCTGTATTTTTATTCCAAATACCTAACCAATATTTGTCAAGTGCCAAAAGCAAACAGTTTGACAGAAACAGATTACTTCAACATACCCTAAATGCTAAACAGAACTCACCCTTTTGGAATCATGGTCAGCTGACATTGAGGATATAAAATTCTATTAGAAAGTAAAAGGACTGGGCGCCTGGGTGGCTCAGTTGGTTAAGCGACTGCTTTCAGCTCAGGTCATGATCCTGGAGTTCCTGGATCGAGTCCCGCATCGGGCTCCCTGCTCGGCAGGGAGCCTGCTTCTCCCTCTGACCCTCCCCCCTCTCATGTGCTCTCTCTCTCTCATTCTCTCTGTCTCAAATAAATAAATAAAATCTTTAAAAAATAAAAAAAAAATAAAAAAATAAAAGTAAAAGGACTGGGTACACAGATATTAATCAAGTCAACAATAGAGGGGATGAGATCAGGGATTGGAGGACTGCAGGTATATCTTTACCTGCTAGACATTTGTCTCTCATGCCTTGACCTGTTGAGGTTGTGCTTTGGTGTTTGCTCTTAAAGTTCAAACTCTACTATTGGTGTTCCTACCCTTGGACGGTTAAAATCTTCCTGATTTTTTTTTTTTCTTAGTGGCTGCTTTTGTTCTTTCCAGATCCTTAATTGCATGCATTTGATTCCAGCCTTGTGCCCCGCCTCTAGCTCTTAACATTATTTTTGTTTTGTAACATGATTGTCCTGTCCTAAAAGTATATGGTGTGCTGATTCTGACTGCTTTGTTGTTGCAATCCAGAACAATCCTTTGCACAAAGGTGGTAGAATGTGCAGAAGTAGTATAAACGTTAGAGGCAATTACTCATTTATACTTTCATTCAACACATACTTATTGCACATCCATTTTGTCAGACATTGTCAAGCTTGTGTTTTTTCAGGCTTCGAAATCAGATGATACATACAAAGACACAGTCAGATTGACCTGAGTTTCAATTTCATCTCTGATTCCAAGTAACTATTTGATTCTCAGCAAGTGACTTAATTTCTAAGCCCCAACTTCACCTTCATCAGTAAAGTTAGAAAAATAATGTTCAAGGATGCATTTCTCTGAGTTAGATGAAATACGATGGTGATTATGTCAAAGATACTCAGCATGAATATGTTTCCCTCCTTCCTGTGTTCCATACTTCTGATTTCATATGTGTTCTTTTTCTTTTTAACTGAGAGTTTGGGGATGATGATTGGAAATAGAAGGGATTTTATACACCGAGTTCCAAGTTATAAATATCCGTTTGCTGGAGGAATAAGTTCTTGCCAAAAGGATTCTGATTTTGGCAGTGCTAAGAGTGGTGTAAGATGTATTTGGTGAATCTCTCTTTCATACTAAATGAGCTAATGAACTCCATATCAATTGAAAATCTTAGGCTACAGAAGAAAATGTGAGATGCTGCTAAGAGGCACAGTACAACTTCAGTGGAACACATACTTACTGAGCTCTCCTAATGTACAAGGTGAGAGGTACTGGTGATGAAAGTTGAAGAAGGGCCATCCCTTTGCCCTCAAGGTTCTCATATTCTCTCACAGCTTCTCTAGAAACTAGCATAGCCATAAATTGGGTATCTAGAGAGCTCTTTGAGAAAATACAAATGCCTTTTTTTTTTTAATAAAAGGCCACTAATGGGTATAATACAGTTAAAATATTCATGAAGACTTTTGTAAAGTTCTACATTTAAAATTACTTATCTACTTTGTCTGAATAAAAACCGGATTTAGTAGTGACAAAGGAAAATAAAAAGATAAATGAACACTTCTCTGAATGAAACGCATAAAAAAACTTCTATAGATCCATTTCATGACAATTCTTATTTTACATTTGGTATAAATAATTGGAGAAACAGCATACAAAAATCTCCAAGTGAGCAAATCATGCTAAGCTTTTACAAAAAAGAGTAGTGAAATGCCAAATCAATGCGCATAAACTATAGGAAAACCTCCAGAGGCTATGGATTGGCAGAAAAATGGCACGGGGATCAAATGAGCAAGCTTAAGGTAATGCATTAGAGAAAAGTATTCCACATTATTTGGATAGGAAGCTGGGCCATGCCCATATTACTTATTCAATTGGTTCACACAGGTGAACTCATCTTACTGTCTTTATTCCAAATGGTTTGTTGAGACTACTATCAGGATAGATGATTTTCTGAGGACATTACCCTGATGTGCTGCAGTGGCCAAAACAGGCAGGCATAATCAAGAGGAGTACTAGAAACAAAATGGAAAATACTCTCCTACCCGCATAACTCTTCTCATAGAGAATTTTAGGTGGAATTCTGTGTTTGGTTCTAGTGGCAGTGCTTCCAGAAAGCTGTAACAAACCTCAGTGAAGGCTTTTACATAATCCGTGATCAGAAGTGGCGATAGTGGTAGAAGAGGGGTAGTATCAGCACGCGAGGCATGCGAGTCATCCTCATAGAAATGGAATAAAGTGATTGCATTTCTGATAGTAAAGACCAAGGTTGAAAACCGCTCTGAACAAAACCTATAAAAACACTGAGTTTTAAAAGGCTCTGCCGGTCATAGTTCATTGTGACTCTCTTCCCATAATTCTTTTTTTTTTTTTTTAAGATTTTATTTATTTATTTGACAGAGAAAGACACAGCGAGAGAGGGAACACAAACGGGGAGTGGGAGAGGGAGAAGCAGACTCCCTGCCGAGCAGGGAGCCTGATGCGGGACTCGATCCAGGGACTCCAGGATCATGACCTGAGCCGAAGGCAGTCGCTTAACCAACTGAGCCACCCAGGCGCCCCCCATAATTCTTGTAATAAAGAATGGGCCAAAATGTCCACACTTTATTTTATGTTATGTGACCCCACACTAATCCTCCCCAACCACCACGCTCAATCACACGTACCATCAGGGATTGGAATTTGAACGAAGTGTAACCAATATATGTCTTACGCAAAAACTAATGACCCAAGTTAATCAAATTATTTCTTTCAAGGTTTTGAACCAATACCTCAGAATGTGACTGTATTTAGAGATAGGATCTTTAAAGAGGTAATTAAGTAAAAAGGAGACAACGGGGGTGAGCCTCAGTCCAATCTGACTGGTGTCCTTATAAGAAGAGGAAACTTTGACATTTATACATATTATTATGTTATATATGCATATACAATATATTAATATATATTTATGTATGATCAAATATATAACATACAAATAAAAGTTTACATATATATTGTCTTGAGAACCGAAGAAAAGCAGGACTAGAAAAAAGTCTGTGCAAATAGGAAATAGGTCAAATGAAGATTACTACACTGCCCAGTGGCATAGAAAGGACCCAACAGTGAACCAGCCCCTTTGCTTCAATTCACCTCTTATGCACAGACACTCTCAGTGGCCAATCAATGGAAGTTCCTTCAATTAATAGCAGGGTGGTATCAAAAGTATCAATCATCAGAAGATTGCTTATTGCTCTGGACTCCAATGGTTCCATTGCTGCCAATGATACATAATATGTGTGAAAATGAGAAGGGACTTATTGGTAGCTACTGAAGTGGTCTAGAGAAATTAGTGCTTGCAGAAAATAAGCACCCACTTATATACCACTGATATAGGCTTGTGATGGCAGAAATGTAGATTCAACAAACTGAATTTCAGAAAAATAGAATATACATTGGAGTCTAAATAACCAGACAATTCCCTCTAAACTTTCAGCTCTTCTGAATAAAGTAGACTGAAGGGGCGCCTGGGTGGCTCAGTTGGTTAAGCGGCCAACTCCTGAGTTTGGCTCAGGTAATGGTCTCAGGGTCCTGGGATCCAGCTCCACATCTGGCTCCATGAGCAATGGGAAGTCTGCTTGAGGATTCTCTCCCTCTCCCTCTGCCCCTCCCCCCACTTGCTCTTGTGCTCTTTCTCTCTCGCAAATAAATAAATGAATCTTTTTAAAAAAATAAATAAATAATAAATAAAGTAAACCAAAGTCTATTCATTCAAAAATATTTATGTCATGCATTATGCTGGCACCCAGGACATAAGAAAATAGTATAATGTCTGTTACGTCTGATCTGTGGTCATTCTGTTGTTCCCTTTCTTCCCATCCCTCAATCTTCCTTTCAGACACCAAAATAAAGCAAGGAAAGGACAACTTGGCCATTTTACCAAGATTTGCCATAAAAAGAGAAAATCTCTCCATTTGGGTTGGAATTCCTAAAGTGCATGTATTCTGCCTACATAATGCTGAATTTTGGTATCTTACTGTAAAATTTATAAACATTTTTATCCAGATTGAAGCATATTCCCCTGTGTGATGTTCATTCAGTCACCAGATATTCCTATAGTGCATACTAGGGGACAGTGATGTACAGTAAACCAAAGCTAGACAGATAAGAAGACACAGGAGCTCTGAGAGCAATAGGAATCATTTATGCAAACAATTAGCATTCGAGATGAACATGATTCTAAATTGGCAGGGATGACTACGTCTGCCAGGAGGAATTAAGGAAAACTTTAGAGCGTGTAGCTTGAGTGGAGACCTGAAGGAAGAGTGAGAGTTTGCCAGGTTGATTTAAGATGAACTAGAGGTGTGTGCAAAGCCCCAAAAATGATTAACCACGTACAACTTCGGACATCAATTCTGTTTACAGAGTTACTATCGTAGATGAGCTACTGGATGTTCTCTCATGTGCCTTATTTTTAATCCTTGCAACAAGCTTTTCATGTTAGACATTATTATTAAGGAAACTGAACTTCAAAGAAATTAAATAATTTGCCTAAAATTACATAATATGAAACAGAGGTAGGCTTAAACCTTAGTTTTGGGTTTTTTTTTTTTTTTTAGATTTTATTTATTTATTTGTTAGAGAGAGAGAGAGAGAGAGTGGGTGAGAGAGAGTGAGCAAGGGTACAAGCAGGGGGAGCAGAAGAGGGAGAGGGAGAAGCAGGCTCCCTGCTGAGCAAGGAGCCTGATGCGGGACTTGATCCCAGGGCACTGGGATCATGACCTGAGCCGAAGGCAGACGCTTAACCGACTGAGCCACCCAGGCATCCCTAAACCCTAGTTTTCTGATACTAAAGCCAGTTACCCTTGTAGGCCAACCAATTATCTTCCTGTGGAAGAAGAGAGCAGGAAGGCATTTTCTTATCACATGCTTAATCTACATAGTGGGGATTTGGCTTTGGGTAGACTGTTAGAAATCTCTTACGTCCATGAAAATAGAAATCCTTATGTAATCCAGTATAAAGTATTGAAGGAGCTCTTCTTATTTCCACAGAGAAGTTTTTTGAACCCTTGGAAATCCTAAAGGATGACATAAAATTTAAGGAAAATGTGTTGTTCTCATGCCACCTTTTTAAAAAGTTCTGCTTGAAAATGAGGACTTGAGACCAGGAAATTACTAGAGAAACACCTGAACTGTAGCTGATAAAAACTTTTCATCCATTAGTTGCCACAGGCAGCTTCTTACTATGTGGGGTGAGAGGGACTCACATTTCCTTTACAAGGTCATAACCAGGAGATGACTAATGTCATTTTGGCTTTGTCAGTGGGCACATTTATTGAGTGCCTCCTCTTTGGACGGCTCTATAATAGGCGTTGCTGGGAACTGCAAGGTAAATAGAAGCCATGGTCTCTGCCCTTGTTTCAGGCACTGTCAGAAAGAGGAAACAGCACTAGAGCGCTCCAAATGGGAACATAAACTTACTGGTCCTTTCAAATCAGTGTCAAAATGGCTAGGGATATCATGCTTTGCCTTTGCAACGTACGTCAGAAGACAATACCCAAGGACCTTAGCCAGCTTGATGCACAGCCCTCTGAGACAACATAAAAGGGATTTGTCTAGATCTTAAAAAAAAAAACAAAACACAAAAAGTCATACATGTTATATCATTAGCAGTCTTACAAAGCTTTTCCCCTGACTTTTATAGACCGTCTCGGAGAAAATGGAGTGCCATAAAAGACTTCTAACACTTTAAGTGACTACCTGGCAATATTCTCTCAACATCTGGATATCCTTAGAATGCTATGCTGTCATGTATAGCCTAAAATCCATCACAGCCTGAAAGGAAGGCTGACAGCAGCAACAATATTCACAGCAACCCTTCAGGCACAGTGGGCTGTTATTTCTGGAGGCTAAATGCTGAGTATTGTTTTCTGTAATTTGAATCTCTCTGAATGTCTTTCTCAGTATGTGAGTCTCCCTCATTTCACTACCAAATTCTGTTCCTTTCCTACCTGGCTAAAATTAGTGGAATTGTTAGAACCAATTCTAAATATCTCCATCCCAATACTTAGCAAATATATTCCTTTGTAATCTTGTTCACTGTCTGAAAATAATTAAACACGCAACAATGAAAACCTAATATGCTATTTTACATAGTATTTGAAGAAAAGTAACATAAAGCTGCTCAATGTAACTCATCCCAAATCCAGGAAATGAAAGCATGGGATTCTATTTGATGGGAAACTTACAGGCTTCCCTTCCTCCAAGTATTGTATTAGTTTTATATGCTGTTCTGTACAGGGTTAGCATCTTTTCAATGTATTCTGGTATGTGTAGCTTATTTTAGGTTTCCCCAGAAGCAAATCCAGACAGGAAGATTAGAGCAGGAGTTAAGAGTGAGAGGAAAACCCCAGTAGGAGAGTGGTGAAATGAAACAAGGAAAGGAAAAGAGAAGTGTGTGCCATGAAGCCAGGTCCCACTGTGGGTGACTGGAGTTTAGTTCCGCTGGACAAACTTTGGGAACTGGGGTAAAACCCCACCTCAGTGTTATCTCAGTCAGAGGGCAAGGGATATGTATCTAGTGCCTCCCGTCCATCACAGGTGAGGGGAGCTCTTGGCGTTAATTCTCTGCCATGTAGGGCCGATTACAGGGCTGGCTGCAAAGGAGTCAGCTACGAAAGAAAGCCCTCTGGCCAAGAAATGTGGGTGTTGGGAGTTGAACGCTGGGCCACTGTTCACTGAAGTCAGAAGAGTAAAGGGACATGTGTGGGACCCCCTACAGTGTCTGTGAAAATATAATAGTAAAAAAAGATTAATTTCTTGTAATTGGGATATCCTAAGGAATAATTCAGGAAAGTAATACAAATTAAGTGCCAGATCAAATCAATTGGTATAGCACGCCCTGGTGCTGGAGCCCTATGTAAAGAAGGCCCCCAAGCCCTTATACCAGGTCAGCAGAACATACCTGATTGGAAATTTTGGTTATGAGCCCCGCAGGGATTAGTCGCCATGCATTTGCTGTGTATGTTCCATTCCTTGTTTAGAAAATCTCTCAATCCTTATTTATCAAAAAGAATAATCCATCAGCTTAGTGTTGATAGAAAAATAGTGAAAACAGAAGCAAGAAAATTGCTGCATTTAGCTTAAAAGCTAAAATTACTGACTGAAGGACAGAAATCTGAACAAATTAGTAAATTTCTACCCCTTCTTATATTGAGAAATTTAGTCCATTGAAAGTTTGCGAACATATAAATTTGAATTAATTATAAAACCTATAGGCCGTGAGCTTTTCATTGCTCTAAACTGCTTTATTTACTACTACCAACTAGGTAGAATTGTGACAAATGGTAGATTTTTAAAAATCTTCACTGTAGAAACGTTAAAAGTCTTTCTCTAAAGGTTTCAATATTCTATATTTCTTTTATGTGGATTTTATAAATTTGATGAATCTTGGCACAAAAGTAGATTCAAATCCAGTTTCTGTTTTATTCCAGGTTAGAACTCAATAAAGGCAAAGTGGTGTACCTCCATTAGAAATAACTGAATCCACCCTAATGAAATTAATACTTTACTAAAGAACTAAATAAAATATTTGGAAGCCGTCTTCCAGTCACTTTTTTAAAAAGTTGATTCAGTTTGAATGTGTACCTTGGGTTGGGGTGGGTGGAGTTCAACTGAATTATTCATCCTATCATAATAAATGTTAGACATGTGAACAATGTGGCCTGTGCTGATGAACAAAGATTGGACTGCAAATATTGAAGATGAAAAGTAAGAAAAAATGATAGAAGATTGCATACCTAGTTCCTTCTATTATATTTCCAGCTTCTGATAATGTTAATTTTTAGGGGAAAAGAAAAAAAAAAATAAGTTAAACAATTTTGTTTGGGGGATAGTAGATAAGCTAGAGCTGCTGGGTAAGTGAGGTTTAGTCAATTATCATTTTCTCAAGAATCAAAAATCTCAATTTTGTTTGTGTCTCCTACTTAATTAAGGTAGAATAGAGGGGTATGAAATAAGCTCAGATAACCACAGAGAGGGAGAATGACCAGAGCCAGGTAATGTAGAGATTGTAGACCATTCGAAGAGCTTTGGCTTTTCCTCTGAATGCAATGGAAAGCTACTGGAAGGCTCTTACCAGAGAGGTGACACCTAACCATAAGTGATCTGCTTATGTTTAAAAATGACCACTCTGGGGCACGCCTGGGTGGCTCAGTAGGTTAAGTGTCTGACTTCGGCTCAGGTCATGATCCCAGGGTCCTGGAATCAAGCCCTGCATCAGGCTCCCTGCTCCTCAGAAAGCCTGCTTCTCCCTCTGCCTGCTACTCCCCCTGCTTGTGCATGCTCTCTCTCTCTCTCTCTCTGTCAAATAAATAAATAAAATCTCTTAAAAAAAATAAATAAATAGAAATGACCACTTTGACTATGGTGATGAGAAAAACAGGGTAAGGGTGGGGTTTAGGAGATTAGTGAAGAAGAGGTTTTTCTTATGATGTAGGCAAGAAGATCAATGATGGCTTCAACCATAGAGTTATAGGTGGTGTGGTAAGAAGTTAGATTCTTAATATTTTGAAGTTCTAGCTGACATAATTTGTTGTTTTATTAGATTCAGGGTGTGAGAAGAAGAGAGAAATCAATAATTTTGACCCAAACATCATGACAAATTGAGTTACTATATTTGAGCAGGGGAGTTCAAATTTGGATTTATTAATGTCTTATGCCTGTCAGATACCCAAGAGAAAATGTTGTCTAGGTAGTTGGATATACAAGTCCAAAGTTTAATGAAGAGGTCCAGGTAAAAGAGACAGTTTAGGGGTAATTAGCATACAAGTGTTATTTAAAGCCAATGACTAGATGGGTTCACCTAAGGAGTGCATATACATAGAGAAGAGTGAATAAAACATGAGCCTGGGGCACTGCAAGGCTTGCCATTCAGGAATATAAGAACACACAGGAGGTTGTGAAGATGCAGCCAGGGAGGCAGAAGCAGAACCAGGACCAAGTAAGGTCCTTGAAGTCAAAGAAAGAAAATGTTTCAAGGAGGAGTAGGAGTAATCGACTGAGACCAACGTTGATGAGAGTTCAAGTAAAATGTGAAATGAAAATTGATCTTTTCATTTAGTCATATTCAACTGATTGTTGACCTTGATAAGAGTGGTTTCCATGAAGAAGTAAGGGAGAAATCATGACTGAAGTGGTTTAAGAAAGAACTGGATGAAAGAATTGGTATTGAGTAGAGACAACTCTTGCAATGAATTTTTCTGTGAAGTGAAGGAGAAAAGAGTAACTAGAGTCAGGATCCTTTTTTGGGGGGATAGCACATTAGGAAAAATTAGTCATGCTAGTAACCTTTGGGGATGATAGATAAAAGAATAAATACAATGCAATATAAAGAGGGAATGATTTTAAGGAGCCAAGAGAGTGAACCAGTAAAGAAGGAAAGAAACTGGCTTTTCGACAGGAGCATGGACAGTGCTCTCAAAGTAACAAGAAGAAAAGCAGAGTAATTTAGACATAATGGAGGTGGTTGATGGGAGGTAGTTGCATATGGAAGTTCTCTTCTGTGGCACATATTTTCTCACTAAAAGAAGAGGGAAAGTCACTCAGAGGAGAATACAAATTGGGGAGGAAGTAGAAGATTCAAAAGAGAAGGGACCATGTGAAATGTTGTAGGGGAAGAAAATATGTAATGAAATTTTGGGGCTTTAATATCTACTCAGACAAAGTATTTAGGAGTTTAAAATGAAAACAATGAACATTATTGTTATCTGTGTTTTGTTTGCTGTTTTTCTGTTTGTGTGCTATTTGCTGCTTCTGTCTAAAATTAACTGCCTGGGTGCAAGTGTAGAGATGTAGAGAGTTGAATTTAACCAAGTTTGTGATCTTGCCAAGAGAACAGAATGAATGAAGAGATGGACAAGAGAGTTGAGGGTACAGGTAAGATAGATTAATTTGCGAGTGAAAAAAATCAATTTATTATTAATATTTGAAAAGTTTCATTGCAATGTCTTTTTCAGAGCAAATCATACAGATAGCAAAAATTGAACTTAAAATACCTCCACGGTGGGGGCGGGGGTGCAGGAAGATGTCACCAGCTAGACCCCAAGAGCTGGCCTTTATTGCCTACCTGCTTGTACTCCCTATCCCTTGTCTTACATCTTCCCCTAAGCTCCTCTGTCTGGCTTTCCTCTTGACCCAGGCAAAGGAAACCCAAAACCACCCTCCAGAAGATGGCAACTTTTCTGGAGAGCCCTCTTGCGGGCCCAGACCTTCCAGACCTTTTGAACTAATCCTGACTTGTGCCTGCACAGATGGACCATGAAGTGACCACTGGAATGGCCTACAATTCCCTTTACCTCTTTAGAATACTAAAATCTCCACTCAAGGAGGAGCCTCATCTTCATTTACATAACATAGAATGTATGTATAGGCATGTTTTTTTTTTTTACCCCCCTAAGGTGCATGTGTGACCTTATGCCTGCCTCTATATCCCATGACAAAGTTTCCCTGTCTAAATATTCATCTTAACCCTAAACAAAAAGAACCCATCCATTCACCCTATCTTGGGTGGCGGGGGTGGGGGTCACTGCTTGGAAGCCACTCCCTGTGATCTCCTTATTTGCTGCAAATAAGTTTTCTTTGCGAGACAAATAAACTCAGTGCAGTTTCTGATTCACCAAGGAGCAAACTCATGTTGGTTTGGTTACAAAGAGAGGGCATTAAAATACATTATGAAGTTTCAAAATAATTTACACACGCTCTGGTACTGGTGGGATAGGTCCAATTATAAGTACTAAATATGATCATATAAACATGTTTTAAATTTCATCATTTTTACTATAAAAAATCTAAAATAGTAAGTGGTATTAAATATAAAAAATAACCTTTACCATAATTTTAAAACAGAATTATCTTACCCAAGCCTTATAACTGTAATATTCTATCTAAAAACTATACTTATGGGACAAAATATCTTAAATCACCTAACTTTAGTGTTTATTTTTTTTTTAGATTTTTATTTATTTGACAGAGAGAGACACAGCGAGAGAGGGGACACAAGCAGGGGGAGTGGGAGAGGGAGAAGCAGGCCTCCTGAGGAGCAGGGAGCCTGATGTGGGGCTCGATCCCAGGACCCTGGGATCATGACCTGAGCCGAAGGCAGACGCTTAATGACTGAGCCATCCAGGCACCCCTAACTTTAGTATTTAAAGAGATCTTAGAGACCAACTGCATTCTCATCTGACTTCCAGATTTTTGAGATAAAGTAGGACACAAATGAAGTCATATGGCGTAATTAAAGCTCCATAGGCAGACCAGAGACGAGACCTTATGTATGAGTTGCTCATCTGTGTTCATAACAACAAAGTAAGTAACTAAAACCATTAAGCCTTTCCGCTGACCTTTTTTGGTTAACAAGTATCCTCCCCGAACAGGTGAAATTGCTAGATTACGCATCACACCCATCTCGCTGTTGTTCTGGGCTTTGCTGAGATAGATATTCATTATCATAGGGCCAGTGTCTCCCTATATGCAGCAGTTGTCTAGGAATCCAGGCAAGGATTCTAAATTTGAAAGGATAGAGGCAGATAGAGTCATCCTCTAAGGATGAAGGTATGCTCGGCTTCTAGACATTCAATGACGTTATGCACACCTGCAAAATAGCTATAGTAAAGAATCACTGGCAACCGCTATAAGGAAAAGAGGCAGTCTTTTGAAGGAAAGTTTTGAGCAGATTATGAGAGATAATCTATAAGAGCTGAAGTATGTTAGGATCAGTCCCAAAGATAAGGGCAGATAATTGCTCACTAGAGAAACAATGTTGGCTACTAAAAAACAAGCTTTTGTCCATGGTACTAACTGAAATGAAGTTTATAAAGAAGATAAGAGGGGCACATGGGTGGCTCAGTCGGTCAAGTGGCTGCCTTCGGCTCAGGTCATGATCCCAGGGTCCTGGGATCTTCAGGCTCCCTGCTCAGTGGAGAGCCCGCTTCTCCCTCTCCCTCTGCTGCTCCCCCTGCTTGTGCCCTCTCTCTGTCAAATAAATAAATAAAATCTTTAAAAAAATAAAGAAAAAAAAATAAGGAGGATAATATCATATTTTGAAAATGATAAGTAAAATATGTAACACAGACTAAGTTCTGTTAAGATTATTATTTTTTTCCCTAATGAGACCTTGAGGAATTCTTCCTGTGGTATAATTTCACTAGGGTCTTTCTACTCCTTTCTTATTCTTGTCTCATCTTGATCAGATATAGTTCTGCTTTATTTCAATTCTTAACCCAAATCAAACTGTCTTCTTTATATCCTAATTGCATTATGATACAATTAAGAAGTGTCTTTGACAGACTTCCTAGTAGCAACAAGAGCATCTGTTCTCAGCATGAGTGTGACTGGCCTGTACCAGCCAGTTGCCCTTTGATCTTACTGTTTCAGAAGGTGTTGCTGGCTAGGCAGGTGTCCCCCTGCGGGCTCCCTCCTCCATCTCATGCTCCTTCCTCACCGCTCACAAAAAGCCTGCAAGTTCATGAGGACACTCTTCCCAGATTGAGGAGGAGGACTATTTGGTCAAGAAGAGATATGAACCAATTCTACCCTGCTACATTCTTCAAACCACTCTATTACTGTCTTCTCATTTCTTCATGATTTATTTTCAGGTGTTAGTAACTGCTAGTAATTTATTTGCTGAGCATTTTCTGTGCCATTTAAAGCTGAGGGTTTAATTTAGACTTGAACCTTGAAGAATAAACATCTCTTTCCTAGTACACCTGCCCATATCAAATATGCTCAAATTATGTTCGGATGGTAGTTATTAAACCTCTTATGAGAACAAAGGCATTGCAACCAGCAAAAAGTTTCTAGAGAGAATACCCATACAAAACAAGGTGTGCTACATTTTTTTTTCAAAAACCCTCTCTTATTGAAAGTCCTCAGAACTGAGATTAGCTATATAATCAAGTACCATTTTAAACGTAGAAAACTTAGACTTTGTTTTTGAAAACAAACACTTAAGTCCATTTTGATGTCTATTCTGAGTTAAGTGATTTTTGTGTATACTTTGTCTTGTGAGATGAGGCCTGTAGAAAGAAATGCATTTCCAGAGGCCTTTGGATACTGTGTAAGAAATAAGTTCACATGAATTGAGAAATTAAAGTTGACTTTTCACTGAGACCAGTCCAGCAGAAGGCCTCCTTAAATATACATTCCTGAGAGGGGCAAGCCATTGCTCACTAATCAATTTTTGAGGATAGGTACTCTGGTACCTTATTAAAATCCTGTACTTTCTAGCATAGCAGCCGACATACAGTCGGCTTTCAATCAGTATTTGTAAAGAAAATAAAAGCTGTCAGGTTTTCATACAGTACATATTTTTTTAACCTTCTAATCTCATTATGCAACTACAGAGTTAACCACTAAACTCTGTTCAAAGATAATCTTTCAACAGAACATGCAGAATCAATCTGTCTACTGTCTATTGATTTATTCATAATTAGAAGACTGTGTGCTTTCATGAAATTTTTAAAACAAGCAAAAAACTGCACTGAAAATAATAATTTGCAATTCTGAAATTTTGGAAGTTTCCCTAACACTTCTTATTTTCTTAATCAAGTAGCCATCAAAGCCTCTGTTAAGCAAGTATCTGTCAAATGATGTTGCTTCATAAAAGAGAAAAGAGGAAGAGAAGAAAGAGAACAAGAAGAAGAAAAATAAGAACAAGTTTAACTGAAATGCCAGATGGCATACAGTTCATTTTAGAAATGTCATGTAGTAACGCTTTGTTTATCTTGACCACCTTCTAACAACTTAACTTAAAATTTAAAACAATTTGCTTTATATAATAAAATTATTTTAAAATTGGAGAATTTTTTTTCTCCATTACATGATAGGCTAAAATGCCAAATATTTTCTTCCTGAGAAACACTGACAATAAAAAGGAAATTTTTAATGTGTCCTCAATATAAATAGACTGGTTCATTTAAGAACAAATTATGGCTCTCTTAAACTTTTTTTTTTTAACTTATAAAATGACAAAGATAAAAATCTCTTTTGTAAGAGATATTGTGATTGCTAATTAACAAATTAAATGAGCCTAGAACTATGTTTGTTAAATAATAAATTGTCAATGAATGATAGCTGTCCTCTGCTAAATATTTTAAGGTGAAAATCCTTGGGTGTAATGGTGAGAGTTAATTGCATGGCCCTGAGCAGACATTACAACTTCTTTGAGCCTTCCTTTCCTCATCTTTGAAATGGTCATAATAAAAACATGCTTCACACTTCATATGATTTTTCTGAAGATCAAGTGAGATTAACATGAAAGACTTTTGAGAATTATAAATCTATGTTAAAATGTAGTGGGGGATCAGAAATTAAAATGTGTCTTTACTTCTTAGATTTCTAATTTATACTATTTTATATCTTTAGAACTGCTTGCAAAAATGTTTTGGTATGACAGGAAAATAAAATACATGGATTCAAACAAGAAAAACAATTATTTGTTATTATCTGAATATCTGTATTCAATTATACTCTGCATTCATCCCTGTAAATGCTAAAGTGCTTCTTTGAAATCAGCTAATGTGAATTTCTACTTAGATAATTATTGTATAGCATCAAGTGGTACTATTTTATATTTATTTCAGGCATTATTAAAAATAACATATGGTAACAGAAACATTAAATATATTCTAGAGTGCTTTTAGAATTGCTGTTCGCCTGTAGCTGATGCTCAGTCTTCTCAACTGTTTTTCTTCAGGCTATTAACTCCAACTCTCTAATGAAATAGCATCTTAGCTAATATGAGGCCCTCAGACCTCAATGCACCCATGGTAATTAAGAGAAAAAAAATCTAACATGTTTAATATGATATTCTCCTCACCTATGAATTTAATAAGACTACTAATTGATATTTTCAATAGCCATTAAAATATGTCTCATTAAGAGCTTATTTACCTGCTCAGGTCCTAAATGTTCAAAGGCCATTTAAAAAATTAAGGATCATTTGATTTCAGGTAAAAGCATAAGTCCAGGGGACACTGAAAATAGTAATCTCTCCAAATACACCATGATTGTAAAAATATTAATATTCTAAAACCCACTTTTAAAAATTTAGTGCCAAAGGACTTGCCTAAGTATAGCACTTAACACAGTGTCTCACCCATAATCGACTCTTAGTAAATATTTGTAATTTATTCTTTGACTGAAAAAGCTCTTAATATATCTTGTTTTCCTTATAGGAGCAGCTCTTTAAAATGCAGGTAAAGCGCAAATAGATCAAGCAATTTACACCAGCACATTAATTTCTTTCTAGTGAAATCTTCTTTAATCTTTTGTTAAAAAGTGATAAATAGCATTTTAATTGCACTGGAGAAATCTGTTTAATGCAGATATGGCAAGAAGAGGACAGGGCTTTCTTTAGTAGTTCAACTCCAAATGCACACCAAGACTGGACATCTGTTATTTTCTGGATCTTATGAAGCAATGGGGATGGATTTCATGCCTTTCTGTAGGAAGCCTGCACATGAGTGCATATACACACATATATACATGTGTGCACATACTGAAATATCACAAATACGTGTTACACACATGTGCCCATATATACTCACAGAGCTCTTCTGCTAAGGCAGAAGTTACCTTAGCTGCTGCTAGTAAGACTTCAACAACAAATGAAAACTGAGCTTTTTACAACCAGGTAGACCCATGGAAATTATCCCATATGTGTGGATGCAGAAAGCGCTGAGCCTAATGTAAAAATCTGGTACTGGCCAGATTGAATGCCAGCAGAATTCTATCATAAGTTCACATATTCTAAAAATACTAGAGATTGAGATGAAAAAAAACTTTGAGAAGTGATTAAATAAAGTAGTTCATAGAATCAGAAAACAAAAGACTAGTGGTTGCATTTGTATACCAAGTACCATATTATCCTGTTACTCCTAAGAGGAGCCACTCTTTTGTATTTCAACAGGCCAAATGCCCGGTTTAGTGCGTGAGTATTTAATCTGTGTGTATTTAATTTCTGAAAAAGAACAACAAAAACTAGGGAATGAGTATTAGTAGCCACCATTTTACAAATAAGTTGAGGTTTTTCAAGATTAGTTAATTTGCCTGAAATTATATTACAAGCAAATGACAAAGCAAAACTTTAAAACTCTTATCTATCTGAACTCCAAATTTTGAGCTTGGAACCTCTTCCAAATATACCAGGTCTTAAAAGACTGCTATTATTTGAGATAAATATACAAGACACTAGGAAAAATTCACTAGATGTTGAAGAATTATGAATAATTATTTCTTAGTATGTAGATACATTCCTTAAGAAGGAACAAATCTAGAACTGTGAGCATACATGTTACATGCAAGAAGATGGGAAAATGAAAAATATACTAGTGACTCAGGTGGGATGGAAAGTAAGCCTCACCTTTATTTTCTGATGTTTTCAATAATTGTAGTTAATACTTTTTTGAAATTTGAATACTGCATAGATTGCCTAATTAATTGTTACACTTTCAACACTGAAGGGGTATAACAGTCTTATTCTATTTTATCAATAAGATATACTAACTCCCTTTTCCATGGCTTTGTCTGACTAATAATCACTATTTTTCCTTTATTTCCCAGCATGAGGCATGCATTCTAGAAGCCTGTCTCATGATCCCTTATCCTGGATTATATATCTCTTAATACTGAATTTCCCAAAAGGAAACTAAGAAGTAAAACCAAATATTACCAGAGTAAGTGTTCAATAATTTCAGGTAAGTCCTCAAAAATTTCAGGTAACAGGATAATGAATGGAGCTTTTCCTTAAACCTGCAGTTATAAACTGAGGTAAAAGTGTCGGGGTAATGTAGAGCATGAAATCAGCCGTAATACCTAGCTTGCTAAAATGTAACACAGAGGCTGCTGGGGGCGAGGGAAGGTTTTGGAGAAGAGCGTAGGCCTTTGGAATGCTGAGGCCTGCGTGACCACTCTGCTGTTGGAATGCCACAGGGAGTTGCCTTCCCCGAAGCTTTCTTAGCCCAAACAGCCACACTGTGATCTAGAGATGTATGTATCGTCCCGTAGGCTATGTTTAGCAGAACTCGCAGAACACACTGATACAGCATATCGTATCTTTCCTGTAAACAGCTCCTCCTAGTTCCAGGAAGACCCCTTGTCACACATCAGGTGCTTGAGAAACAGTGATAAGGATTTGTGATTATCCTGAAGGACCAATAAAAGCGTAAGCAAAGAAGAGCAAAGGGTCTTCACCTCTGAGCATTGACCCCCTTGCCTTCTCCTCTCTTTCACAGCAAAGTTTGGAGTCATCTTTCATCCGCTGGTACAGGGAGTGCCTGCCATTCCCAGCATAAAAGCAAATTCTATAAGCAAGAAACATTTGGGGTAAACGTCTAATGGAAGACACTGTAAGAGGTTTCCAAACAAACATTACTTCCCTCAAACACATTTCCCCCCGTCCTCATCTTAAATACAAAGGCTAGAAAAGGATAAGAAGGAAGCAACAAATCACTGAAATCATCATGTTGGTGTTAGAAGTTACTCTGTGTTACCCCATGGGGTAGAATAAAGATGTGTGTCCCTCTCCTTCCAAGACAAATACGGGAAAGAGGTAACTCAACAGAATCACTTGTAGCATCAGGAGTACCTAAAAGGATACCTGACCTCTTACTCCTTGACTGAATGCTTGTTGAACTAGAAACCTGTAGGGCCACATAGAGCTGCTGCTTGCAGAGTAGAGAAAGCATGGTGCAAGTGTTCTCATATCACCTGAAGCCACGTCCCCTGAAGTTTGAATTATACATGAAAATAAGAGGCTTGCTGAGATTTCCACGGATAGCTTTCCTGGGAAAAACAATATGGTGAACCACCCCCTGTATATATAATTCTTTACGAAGGATTGCTGAGAGTATGTAAGAGTCTTCATTTAGTGCTATGACTCTTTGTGAAGAGGTTTGGAAGTAACAGGGGTAGAAAGAAGCTTTAGAGATGCCATGCATGTTGTTTCTCCTCTCTAAAAGAGCCCTCACTGACTTAGAGGACCACAGCAAAGTGCAAAATGAACTTTTGGAAGTGCAAAATGAAACCAGGGAAGATGCTACACCATCAATAAATAACTACTTATATAATACTCCTACTTTCCTTGTCCTCTCACCCATTCCCACTCCCTACCCACAACCGGGGGTGGGGGGGGGCGGGGGAAGAGAAGCTAGGAAGAAATATCCCAGAACAAAACCACTACTTCCTTTACAAGATGCTCATCGAGGAGAGAAAATGAACTCATAAACTATGCCCATCTTTATTTCAACTCCCTACTGCCACATGCCTCAGACATGCTGGGGGTAAAGGGGAGAGGAAGAAGAGGTTTAAATATGATATGAAATTGTAGTTTTGGACACAGCTAGACTTTTAATAATGTAAGGTAACTGAAAAAAAGCATGAGATCTTCTTAAGAAGTTAATAAGAGCATGAAAAGCCATATTTGACAAAGCACAGTTGAATTCAATGATCAGAAAATAATAAAACTGCTTTATATTTATGTGCCACTGGAGTGAGACTGTTCTTCAATAAACTGATTATGTATTTGAATGAATGAATGAAATATGAATGCACAAATCCATGAATAAGTAAATGGCAACATGGAGGGAGACATTTTTTTTTATATTAACGTTTTTCAGGATCTCTGTTTTAGAAGTTGCTAGGAAGCAACAGTATGCTAGTTATTATTGTTCTGTGAGCATTAATAAATGTTCTTCTATTCTCTTAACCAGACTGAGTTTGTTTCATTTATCCCAAATTCTCCAAAGGTTTGTGATCCCCAAAGTGGGATCCTAGTAGCAATGATGTATGAGAGCAATTATTTGCCTTAGCATCTCTGCAATAAGGAAAATGATACTTTCACATGGTAAATGTAATAGAGCACATAAAAAGTTTCACAGGGCTAAAGGATTCTCTAGTCATGACTTAAAATGCATTTCCCTAAATAATATAAGATGACATACACAATAGCTATAAACAAGGATGAATTAAAAATCACAAAACGAGGGGCGCCTGCCTGGGTGGCTCAGGCAGTTAAGGGGCTGCCTTTGGCTGAGGTCATGATCCTATGATCCTGGGATCCTGGGACCTGGCTCCCTGCTCAGCAGAATACTGCTACTCCCTCTCCCTCTGCCTCTTCCCCCCACTCGTCTGTTCATGCTCCCTCTCTCCTTCTGAAGTAATAAATAAAATCTTTTTTAAAAAATCACAAAGCTATGCAACTTCTTTAGTGTTTTTGCAACCCAGCATCATAAAATTTATGAGGAAAGAATGTATGTAGAAATCTCATCCATTTTTTGAAGGGATAGGAGATGGAATTTCAAAGAGATTAAATTAAATTCCAAAGTTTGGAGCAGGTCCGTATTCTTCCTCCATGCCATCTTAGTGGTAGTAGAGTCTTACGAATGAGTGAAAGTACGATAGGTATTATTAGTTACACCTGCAAATCTCATATAACTATGAACATAGCCAAAGAGCAACAGAGAAGGTATATTTCTTAAACTTATATTTAGATTCTTGAGTTTATATGGTACAGGTCATATCATGAGCTTGATGCTAAAAGGTTTCCTGGAAATCAACCCCCAACTGCACACTGAGGAACACAGCAAACTAGGGAGTAAAAGGATTATCTCAACTAAAACCACAACTGTCCTCATATCTTTCTTGCTACCATAATAGCATGTGTTGAGCTCTGAAATCCTATCATTCTTGGCTTCTCCTTGTTGCCAAAAACCGTTGCAAATATTGCCAAATGGAAAGAATTATATGTGGCTGGTAGCTGTTTGTTGGAAAAGCGTGAAAAAAGGCAAACCAATTCAGGTCTCAGTAGTCTAGGAAAATGGAAGGGAATGTATGACTATGATACAGAACATCAGTTTATCCAAGAGTGCTTTTAGTTGGTAGGTCATAAATGAGTTCTACCAAGTTGATATAAAATTAATATTGTGTATACTTGAGCCATTTATTTTTTATTTACTTCTTATTTATCTTTGAGACAGAGAGAGAGAGAGGAGTGTGTGTGAATGGGGAGGGGCAGAGGGAGAGCGAGAAACTGAAGCAGGCTTCACGCCTAGCTGGGAGCCCAACGTGGAGCCCAATAGGAAGAGGGACCTGACTTCCAACCACTTCACAATCCTAAAATCACAACCTCAGCCAATACCGACAGTTGGACGCTTAACCAACTGAGCCACCCATGCGCCCCATATACTTGAACCATTTAAATGGTTACAGCTACCCCTAACTGCTTGCTGTAAGGATTACTTGAAAATCATTGATGAACATTTAAAAATACATGACTTTTGTATGAACTAGTGGTTATACTAAAGGTGTTTTTCTTCTCAATTAGCACAAGTTTTAAATGTTAACTATATTCTGATCCATTATTGCTAATCTTAGGGTAATATTATCATGCTTATCTTATGATAAAGCAAACTAAAAGCAACACTATTTTTTACCATTTTAATTTATTTCAACCTTTATTAAAACCAAATTTTAAGAATTTTTTTTAACCTTGGCTTTTTATGATCTATGCTGAAATAAATGTCAGTAATGGCTGATATTTGAGAGGCTGCTTCATCCATCTCATGCAGAAAATGCAACTCTAAATATCTTTTTTAAAAAGATTATATTACATTATGCACAAATCTGTACATTATGCACACATTTCAAAGAAACTCTAAGTTCTTTGAAAATCATCCCGAGTAGAGTTACAATCTAACAACAACAATAATAACAACAACCACAGGCCTCTTTTTCTTTACAATAATCATTAGAGTAAAAGTAATAAATAAAATTGGTTTGCTATTGATAAGAGAGGGATTATTTAAAAGACTTGTTTTATGCAATGTCATTTCTCGGCTGTTCACTCAGTGTGGTTCATCAGATTGGTTTGTCTCACTTGTGGCAGGAACAGAATGTAATCTTGGCTTCATTCATAGATCGACTAATTAAATTGGGATATAAGTGTGCACTAGGAAGCTGGGCTGTCACACAGACATACTCTCTCACTCTTTCTGAAAGTTCAGCAAAGAGAGGGTAAATTTTTCCTTGACTGTGTACTTCTTTACTAATAGTTATGTTCTCTTTGCCAATAGACAGCATTTTTAAAGGGGTAAGTTTATTCAATTCTTGACAATACAGTTGTCAAAAAAGATAATTGAATTAGAAGCTTTTCTTTAGAAGAAAAACTTTTTTTTAATAAAAATATTTACCAATAGAGCTGCCCTAAATAAGTAATATATAATTGTAAACACTATTTTTAAACTGCATAAAATTGCTATTGATTCCTTTTTTTCTGTTGTAGCAAAATCTTTTTGATTCCTTTTTTCCGTTGTAGCAAAATCTTTCTTCAAGGGGGTATTTGATAAGCAAATCATTTGGTACCAAGTACATTGAGCATTGACATAGAAGCTGTCAATTTCATTGAGAACAATTTCCTCATGTTTTTCATTGTCAGCATAATATTTGTCTCCTTAGTATCTTGCAGTAGTTTAAGAATTGTAATGCTTAATGCATTTTGGAGCTTAAATGACAGCACTCTTTCCTCCTGGGATGTTAGAAATGTTAGCTCCTAAACAGATTCTTAACTGGTGAGTTTCTTTACTGGTACTCCTTACTCATGACAAAACTGAGAAACACACAAACACGCACACACAGAGGAAAGAAATTAATTAGCTAATCACTAATTCTTGATATCTTCAGAATCTATTAGGCTGACAACCAATTAATGTCACTCTTTAAAGGGGGTTATTGTAGTAAATGGCCTCTTAATTTGTTATGATCTTTGACAAAAGCCAAATTGGTGGGAGCAGGTGGAGGTGAGGGACTTATTGCAAATAAGAGGATACAACTAAGACCAAGATATACTCACAAAATAGAATTTGAAATTCTTAGAAAAACTCTCGAGCATGTCAACCAGGCACTGTTAAGACTGGCGACTTGTGCAACTGTCAATATAAGAAAGAGGATATTATATTACAAAGCTAGAGTCATCAAAACAATATGGTGCTGGCATGAAAACAGACACATAGATCAACGGGATACAATAGAGAGCCCAGAAATAAGCCCATACATATATGACCAATTAATCTACGACAAAGGAGGCAAGAATACATGATGGGGAAAAGAGAGCCTTTTTAATTAATGGTGTTGGGAAACTAGACAGCTATGCAAAAGAATGAAACTGGACACTATCTTACACCACACTCAAAAATAAATTCAAAATGATTTAAAGACTTGAATATAAGATCCAAAACATGAAATTCCTAGAAGAAAACACAGATAGTAAACTCTCGGACATCAATTTTAGCAGTTCTTTTTTTCGACCAGTCTCCTCAGGAAAGAGCAATAAAAGCTAAAATAAACAAGTGGGATTAAATCAAACTAAAAAGTTTCACACAGTGGAAAGAAAAAAAATCAACAAAATGAAAAGTCAACCCACCAAATGGGAAAAGATACTTGCAAATCCTATATCCAAGTAAGGGGCTAATGTCCAAAATATATAAAGAACTTACAAACAATTTAATATAAAGAAAACAAACAAATGAGGAGAACTTGAATAAACATTTTTCCGAAAAAGACACATAGATGGCCAACAGGCACATGAAATGATGCTTAACAGCACTCATCATCAGGGAAATGCAAATCAAAACCACAATGACATATCACTCATACTTGCCAGATTGACTCTTAACAAAAAGACAAAAAAATAAGTGTTGGCAAGGACCTGGGAAAAAGGGAACCCTAGTACACTATTGGTAGGAATATAAATTGTTGCAGCCAATATAGAAAACGGCATGAGTTTCCTCAAAAAAAATTAAAAATAGGACTACCATACAATCCAGAAATTCCACTTCTGGATATTTATCTAAAGAAAACAAAAGCAACAATTCAAAGAGATATATATTCACCCCTGTGTTTTGTTGCAGCATTATTTAAAGTCGCCAAGATATGAAACCGACCCAATTGTCCATCGATAGATGAATGAATAAAAAAAGATGTGGCATACACATACAATGGATATGAACTAATCCATAAAAAATAATGAAATTTTGCCATTTGAGACAGCATGAATGGACCTAGCGGGTATTATAGTAAATGAAATAAGTCAGACTGAGAAAGACAAATACTGTATGATCTCACTTACATGTGGAATCTAAAAAAACAAAGGAACAAAGTAAAACAGAAACAGACGCATAGATATAAGAAACAAACTATTGGTTACCAGAGTGGGGAGAGGGTGCAGGGTCAGGCAAAATAGGTGAAGGGGATTAAGAGTACACACTTCCAGTCATAAAATAAGTCAGGGGAATGTAAAGTACAGCATAGAGAATATAGTTACTCATATCGTAATAACTTTGGTGACAAATGGTAACTAGACATATTATGAGGATCATTTCATTTCACAATGCATAAAATACTGAATCACTATGACACATGTCTGAAACTAATAGGATATCGTATGTCAATCACACTTCAATTAAAAAAATGAAAAGAAAAATGGTCATCAAGCTCTGCCCCTTTGCTTCTAAAATGCCAAGTTTTAAAAATGACTTGATTTCAGTTAAATCATTTAAAATGAAATGAATGGTATAATCTCATTTATTATGCTGCTTCCTATCTGCTGGATCCAGCCTGCCGATAAGGTTTTATTTGGTCTGTAGTTAATTTTAATTGGCTGTGGAAATTTAAAAATTGAGCAATAGTTTAAAAATCCAAACTTATGTTTCACATGTAAAATTTCTTGAAACCAAGGATCTGAATTATCTCCAAAGCAACAATCAACTGGAACTGAGGCCCTGCTTCCCCGCTTTGAATGATACTACCCAGCTTCGACACATTTCTTCCTTTTTAGATTATGCTACAGCTAATTGACTTTACTTACTAACCACATTTGCTGGCTCTTGGTAGGATTTTGAGTTTCTGACCTCTCTATTAGCACTAAAATGCATTATTAAGAGATCAATTTATAAAACAAAACCATTATTTGAATCTCTCTAAACCTTAGTATCCTCATCTGTAGAGTGGACATATAGTAATAGCACACTTTACAAGGACATTATGATGAATACATATATATAAAATATTATAATAATTTATTTATATATAAATAAATATATATAAATATTATATATAATATCATATTATTACATATTATTATATTACGGTGATTATAATTATAGTAATTTACAGTATAGTAGATTATAATAATATTCAGTAAATAATATATTATTATTAATAATCATAGCAGAATGTTAATAGTATTTGAATCACTCACACAGCTGAGATGAAAATAATCATCAGTTTTTGTTGTTGTTGTTGTTTTTTAAGATTTTATTTATTTATTTGACAGAGAGAGACACAGCGAGAGAGGGAACACAAGCAGGGGGAGTGGGAAAGGGAGAAACAGGCTTCCCGCTGAGCAGGGAGCCCAATGTGGGCTTGATCCCAGGACCCTGGGATCATGACCAGAGCCGAAGGCAGATGCTTATCAACTGAGCCACCCAGGCTCCCCTAATCACCAGTTTTTGTAGGTAATTCATATCCCTGTGGCTTGTCATAATGTGTGCAGAAAGCGACAGACCTCTTCACACTATCTGCATTTCATATCCAGACAATGTTTGAGTTCAATCAATTTAGATATATAGGTTTTTGAAGTTTTGGAGAAGACATAGAACACTTACATATACTTTTGTTTTCTAAATTTATAAACTTTTTCATAAAAATACAACTGCTTCTAAATTTGGGGGCTGTATTTTACTTGTATTGTTGTTTTTCAGCTGTTGCCTGGCTTTTAATGAAATCATTTTCCAGGTAATATCTCAAAGTAATACAACACTTTAAATCTTGGTCCATAGGGCGCCTGGGTGGCTCAGTTGGTTAGGCGACTGCCTTCGGCTCAGGTCATGATCCTGGAGTCCCGGGATCGAGTCCTAGATTGGGGTCCCTGCTCAGCAGGGAGTCTGTTTCTCCCTCTGACCCTCTTCCCTCCTGTGCTCTCTGTCTCTCATTCTCTCTTTCTTAAATAAATAAATAAACTCTTTAAAAATAAATAAATAAATAAATAAATAAGTAAGTAAGTAAGTAAGTAAGGAAGGAAGGAAATCTTGGTCCATGAATCCTTAGTTATGTTACTGCATAAGAAAAAAAAATCTTAACTTGAGCTTTGTCAGTACTGCTGAAAAAGAAAAGGAAGAAAATGCAAAATATTTTGCCCAGGTTTTGACAGTGAACGGACTTTTATTGAATTTATTGAAATGAGCACTCAGGAAAAGTCGCTGCCCACCCCCCAGCATTCTCTAAAATGATCATTTAGGGGATGCTATTAGATCACAAATGAAGTGATGGCATGGCTTTTCTAGGAATATATACACATTTTAAACTTCAGGACTTTTATAAAACTTGCCCTGGAATTAAAGTGGTTTTCAAATTACATTTTTTTGGTCGCATGGCAGCAGTTGTCTGTGTATAGGTATTCAGAAATATAACAGCTACAAAGAAAATCTCCAGAGGGACCAGACTCATCCCTGTGAAATAAAGCTGGTGACCCTGAGGGCAGCAGAAGTAAAAAGTTGGAAAGAGATGGGAAACCACAGGGAGCCAAAGACTTACAACTTCCCCCTTCCTGTCCGAAATTGAAAGTTGCTTGAACAGTAAGTTGGTTTCTAAGTTGGTATTTCACTACTTTATTTTTTTTAAATAAAGCTCATGATTTAATACTTCATCTTGCTTTACTTAAAAATATGGTTCATTCTCATATTTGTAAATCTGACAAAATTTCAAGGACTTATTATTTTTTAACCGAACTTTCTGAAAGCTAAATATTTCTTTCTTTGAGACTTCTTCTCATATTTTAAACATGTTAGTCAATAGAAGAAAAGCAATAATAGAGAATGCTCCACTTTAGATTTTAGCTTCCAGGGCGCCTAAACAATCCATCGAGCTAAGAAAATACCAAGGTTCTTAAGATTAGATATTTTTAAATAGTATTTTTTAAACTTTTTTATCATATAAACATTAAAATACAAAATTAAGAAAAAGGTATAATACATTTACCTCAAAAGGAAGAATATTTGTAAAAATAATTTTATCACTTTTACAAATTAGAATTATTTTGTGAAGTTTGATATTTGCTAGGTAAGACCACTGTTTCTTTGAAATTATAATATTATCTGTTGAGCCAATTGATGCTTTTACTAATTCCTTTATTTTCTAAAATTGTGTTCAAGAATTTTGCTAGGACTTTTGAGAAAATTATATTCCTTATATTCATCCTTATGGTATTCATAACAAAAATTAAAAGATAGGCAAAATAGCAAAGGTTTCTACTCATACCTTTGAAGACTTAGTAGATAATAATATACCACTGACAGTTGTTCATGTGGTGCTTTAAATTATGGAGATAGAAATAAGTCTGTAGTTATATTTCTACAGTGATTTTAAGCTTTATGTTATTTCTATCATAGGAAATGTTACTATCCATTTTTAAAAAGTAAATTTAAAAATTACAATTTTCAAAGATTATGTTGAAGTTTCATTTGATCAGAGGGCATAGAGTTGCATGACTTTTTTATATAAAGAGATCCATTTTACATGATTTTACATGATTTTATTAAAATTATTTATCAAAAGAAGGTATCAGTAAATATTGTATGATCTTTTCTTGTGCTTGTAATTAATTATGATATGATCCCAATTCTATTAAATAAATTCTTATCACTAGAATCATAAAACATTATTATTTTCCTTACATATGCATAACTGAGTGAAGGTTGCTTTTTAGACATGGTAAATGACACATTTTCAATATACAGTTGGAAGAAAAGTATAGTGCTACCAAATACTCATTATATCAGCTTGAAAAGTGACATCCATTTTTATTTAACTTAAACACAAAAATAATCAATTAAAATATTATCTGGGAGTACTGGATTTTCTGACTATCCCTCAGCAAGCAAGCATTGATATTTAAGTAAACACTGAAAAAGGAATTGCAATTTACTTTTCTCCCATGAAACCCATGTTCCTAAATGTACCTCCTTTAGAACTTATATCAGAACTATAGATATGATGGGAGGGTGGCGGGGGGAGAACCTCCAATAACTACAAAAAGTCATTAAATAAGTTCAAATTGAAGTACAAGATAGAAATTTAATAGCAAAGATATTTGAATTATCCAGATAAGAAGAGGTTATAATATAAGTGATAAAGCTTGGTTCATTCTCAGACTTTTTCCATGACTAAGTATTATAATACTACCAAGTTTGAAGATAGATATCTTGTGACCCAAGAATCTTATAAACTGACAAGATGTCCTTCTTGTATGAAGGTATCAGAAGTAATTACCAAACACAAAAAGATTCCAAAAGCATGCCACCATTTGCACCTATTGAAAGAAAATAGTCCTTGAATAGATATAGCACTTAAACAAGAGATGAATCAAAAATAAGAGCTCTAGAATGGAAAAGCTAAATAAAAAACTCTAGAAGAATGTTAATGAGAGAGAGAAGTCAAAACAATAGTAATAAATCTCATATCTAAACAATACTTCATTTTGTATGTTTTATTTGAATAATTAGAAATTCAAATTTTAATAATTAAAAAAACTAAACTATCAAATGAAAAATGAACAATACATTTATAAACACTGAAAGCTTTTATAAACACTGAAAAAATAATATATATATAATAACAGATAAAACACAAAAAAGTGTTAGTAAGCAAACAAAAAACCTAAAAGCATAAATAATGATAAAAGCGAAAACATTTTAAAAAGTCTCTAAAGAAAAGCAAAATCTCACAGATAATTTTATATTTTTATAAGAGATAAACTCAAAATATAAAGACACATGAGGTTTAAAAATTGTATATATATATAATTTATACACACACACACATTTACAAAATAAAGAAAATAGCTATAGTTGTGTTACTTTTGGGCAAAGAAGAATTAAATATCAAAAACAAATTTAAAAGAATGAAGTAGATTCCTTTAAAAGAATGAATGTAGACAGATAAAACCATGTGGTTTTTCTTCTTTTCTGCATTTCTATACCCTCATGCAGTCTTTCAAAGAACCTCTAAGGAATCAAGGAAAAATCAGATTATTATAGCAGAAACGCAAAAAGTAAGAAAAGGCTCATCTTTAGTTATTTGACTTCCAAATGGGAATTAATTAAAAATTCCTGGAGAGAACTCAAAAGGAAGATTCAAACATGCCATAACAAAGCATTGAAACATTATAAGGAAAGAATGAAGACCCTGCAACCCTGCCTCTGGGAGAAGAGATGAGGGTCAGCTAGGAGCAGGGCAGAGAAAGGAATTACAACTTTGCACAAAAGGCCAGGAAGATCAGATAAAAGATCAGAACTGAGTGGGAGCTGGAGCATCAAAAAGGGAAGAAAAAACAGACTATCTAGAGAAACCCTCACAGGTAATCAAACAAGGAGCTAAGAAAACTAACCAAAGCCTATCCTTCTGTTGTCTGGAAAGGGAGCACTTGGAGTCACATTAAAAATGCAAATAAACCCTTTCACCTTTGGTAGTGCCTGAGGGCTTTCCATCAACAGCTGACTGCATATTGCTCAAGTCTAATCCAGTAGGGTGATTAAAGGTACTTGGGTGGACATCTTAATAGCCCATAGAAGCCCCAATTGAAAGAGCAGCTGCCACAGTGATATGCAAAGAACTGCTCCAGAGAGGACATGAATGGGGGGGGGGGGGGGGGGATGACCTACCTACATTAGAATATAACATTCTTGAAACTTTCTGAGCAAAATGACAAATGGATGTGAAACAGCAAAAGCATAAAACAATAAAATAGTAGATACACAGGGTGAAATTATAAAAATCTCTTTCCTTAACAGAACACAAATACCACATAAACAAGAGTGTAAGGACATGAGGATTCAGTCTGGGTGTGTCTGTATATAAAACCACAGGATATAAATTATTTTTTAAATCTTTCTAATTTATTTTAAATCACCATGGAATATTCCAAAAATAATATTTTATTGAGCCACAAATAATAAGCAAAAAAATTCTCATAAAACTAATTGGGGAGAAAAATATTTTTTTCATTTACCCTTTTAGGTTTCTTCCTGGGGACCTGTAAATTAAATTGACAAAAGATAGGGGTGCCTGGGTGGCTCAGTTGGTTAAGCGACTGCCTTCGGCTCAGGTCATGATCCTGGAGTCCCGGGATCGAGTCCCGCATCGGGCTCCCTGTTCAGCAGGGAGTCTGCTTCTCCCTCTGACACTCCCCCCTCTCATGTTCTCTCTATCTCATTCTCTCTCTCAAATAAATAAATAAAATCTTTAAAAATAATAATTAATAAAATAAATAAATAAATAAATTGACAAAAGATAGATTAACAGGACAAAGTAAAACTTTATTCATATACATACGGAAGCACACTGAAGTGGCCCGTTAAATGGCTAAAGTTAGAGGCTTATATACCTAATTTAATAGGGGAAAGAGAGAGGAAAAAAGGCTTTTATGGTAAGAACAGACAGGTTTTAGGAAAGACAAATTCTTTTTTTTTTTTTTTTTTTTTTGCAGAACAAATGGATAAGAAAATCTAAGATAATGTTTGTATATAAAGGTGCAAACTGTCTTTTCTGGGAGGGAATTTATGATAGTTTTACTCTTGGTCTCCTTCCTGGGAGTGAAGCTACCCCAAAGAAAGGATTTATGGCAGCCTCATTTCCCAGAAGTTTCTGCATTTACTCAGGTAAGTGTAATTCCGAGAAGGCTTTTTCTTCATCTATTGTATCTTAAATGCTTCCAGCTTAAAATAATTTTCATACCTACTCTGGGGTTCCAAGTGGACCAACCCATTAAATATATAGCCACATTTAGGGATTTTTCATAACAACAACAAATAGTCTGTTAGGTCAAAGATAAGCATCTTCATTCAACATAATAGAATAGTTAGGGAGAAGGGATAGATAGTCATCCAGTGAAATAAAATGAATCCATCCTAGTGACCCCTAGGTAACAGATACGACAGCAAAAACAACAACAACAACAAAAACCCTCATATTGAAGAGATTGCACTGTCTGACCACAATATAATAAAACAAAAATGAAAGCAATATATTTAACATGTAAAATTTTTAGTTATTTATTTATTTACTTATTTATTATTTTTAAAAGATTTTATTTATTTATTTGACAGAGAGAAAGACACAGCGAGAGAGGGAACACAAACAGGGGGAGTGGGAGAGGGAGAAGCAGGCTTCCCGCAGAGCAGGGAGCCCGATGTGGGGCTCAATCCTAGGACGCTGAGATCGTGACCTGAGCCTAACGCAGATGCTTAAAGACTGAGCCACCCAGGCGCCCCAACATGTAAATTTTTTTTAAATATGAAAAAGTTAAAAAGCAAATAAGCATTCAACAAAAATAGTAGAAATTAACATAAAGTTACTAAGCTTGTATAAATTAATAAGAATAAATTTTTTTTAGACTTTATTTTTAAATTTTTTTGTGTAATCTCTACCCCCAATGTATGGCTCAAACTCACAAACTTGAGATCAAGAGTCTCATGCTCTACAGACTGAGCCAGCCAGGCACCCCAATAAGAGTAATTCTAAAACCCCAATAGAAAAAAACAAGGGAAAGGAGATGTAAAAAGTAAGTACAGTCAGTCCTCTTTTTTGCAGATTCCATATTTGTGGTTTGCCTACTTGCTAAAATGTATTCATAACACAAAATCAATACTCTCAGTGTTTTTTGTAGTCATTTTTGGACATGATCAAAGCAGCAAAACCTGAAACACACCTTCCCAGCTGATGTTAAAAGAGGCAATGCTCTACTTTGTTCCTTCCATTCTCATACAGTATACAAATTACTTTTTCATGGTCTTTTTAATACCACATTTTTTTCTCATTTTCTTTTTTTGTTGGTGATTTTTATTTTTTAAATGGCCTCTAACTATAATGCTTAAGTGTTGTCTAGTATTGCTAAGCTCAAGAATGCTGTGATGTGCCTTATGGGAAAAAAATTATATATATATATATATATATATATGTATATATATATATATGTATATATATACACACACACACACACACACACGCATGCGCGTGTGTGTGTGTATTAAGTAAGTTTTGTTCAGGCATGAGTTATAGTGCTGCTGGCCATGAGTTCAATGTTAATGAATCAACAATTTATATTTAGTAACGTCTCTTTAAACAGAAATATAAAATAAGGTTATGTATTGATTGGTTGATAAAAATGTTGTAACCAAAGGCTTTCAAGAACATAACCTTGTATTTCCCCTAGGGGCAATGGTTTAATATTGACTAATTCAGTGTTCGCTGCAACTTTATAGAATATAACTACAAAATAATGAAAATCAACTTTATTTGAAAAATGAAAATTCTGATTATTAATCAGGGAAAGCCAAATCAAATAATATTAAGCTGCATTTTATATTTTTAACCTATCATATTTGGAAAGATCTTAACAAAAGAGTACATCAGTGTTGAGAAGTGGATTGATAAACCAAGTGTGTAACAGAAATATAAATCGGTACTGCCTTTTGAAAAAGCAAATTGACAACATTCATAAATAGGCTTAAACTTGTTCACACCTATTGACCCTGGAATTCTTTAGGAATTGGTACTGGTACTATGTAAATTACTAAATCTGTGGACAAAAATTTTCCCTATAATGTTAATTAGTGTTATTCCTAAAAAAGACAGACATATAACATTAAATTTGTAATTTTTTTCAAACTCACATTTAAGCAGAAGCACAACACTGGTCTTTTCAGAAACAGAAAAGAAGAAATTGGTGGCAAGGGAAAAATATCTCTTTCAAAGAGAATAGTGAACCAGAGATTACTGCTTTCAGAGCATGAAAAACTTAGTTAAAAAAAGAAAGAGAGAAAGAAAGAGGAAGGAAGGAAGGAAGGAAGGAAGGAAGGAAGGAAGGAAGGAAAGAAGGAAGGAAGAGGAAAGTAAAGAAAGGAAAGAAAAGAAACCATGGCTGTTTCTCAAATAAAGATCCACTAAAAACTTTTTGAATAAAAAACGGACAAAAATGAGAGTGACTTGTCCTAAAACAAGAACTCTCACAAAATGTTTGGCTAACACAATATTGAATAAAGATTCTTTTAAATAACAATTGATTAGTTTGGTCCCCTTGAGAACACTTCCAGCTCCTTAAAGTTTGAATGGCTGCTCAAGTCTTAACTATTCAGCATTTAATTCTATATAAGGTTTGCAGTTCAAGGTTTTGGGTTTGGTTGCTTTTTATTTTTTTTGTTTTCTTTTCTCTCTCTCTCTTTATTTATTTTTTATTTATGATTATTACTTTTTTAAAGTTTTGCTTCAGAAAAATTTCTTACTACCGAGGAATACCAACACTGCTACCTCACTTCTGGGGATAGAACCTAGGATGTTAGCAAATATGATATTTAAAATGCAAATGTTTTACACTTAAATTCATGGCAGACAAAATTATTTTATGTTTTTAATGTTAATTCATACTAATTTTATATGCAAGAAGCTATTAGATTTTCCCCAGTGGAAGCATCCAGGATATTTATGTTGTCATATCTCTTTTCTCAGATACATATAATACAAATTGGTAACAGTCACTTTTATCATATTCACATGCAGAAATACAGTAATATAAATGCATCTAGTGTAAGTTTAGAGAATACATGCTATTTTAAAGCAGTACTATCTATTCCCTGAAATCTTAAAAAAGTGGTTATTTAACAGGTGGTTCTATAGAGCTATTATGAAACATTAAAGAAAAATTAAATAAGAAAAAGGCACTAAAATTATTGTCACAGGGATACTCAAAATTAACTAAATTGTGTATGTGTGTGTGTGAGTATGCACACACATTTCAAGAAGACAGGCACATTAATGCCAAGAAAATGTTTTATTCCTAAATAAGGGGATATCCCACAGCTATGCTTCATTCTGTTAATATATTTGTAGTAATGTATATTCCTTCCTGAACTGGTATTACAAACATGATGGAGATTAAAACCAATGAAGTAAAACTGCAAATTTTATGAGTCTCAAATATTTTGAGACAAAATTATGGTTATTTATAACCAATAACAATATTCTATATTTTTTATATTATTTTTCTCTCACAAAAGTATGTGGACTTGCAAGCATTACATTTATTTGAAGCCAAATTTTAAATGTTTGCTTGGTGATTCTACCCCATTCTTTCCATATCCCAGACTGTTTGTGCCGTATAGTCCAAGAGTAGGATAAAGATAAGCACGCTTACTGGCTTGGTACTGATGTGTCATAGGAATGGACTAAAAAAAAAAAAAAAAACAAAACACCAAAAAAAAAACAGATCATACTCCAGGATCTGCTTCCACTAATTCCCTTAGGTTGTGGGCTGCTCACTTAATCTTTCTTGCCCAGGTGACTGGTTTCTCTGTCAGTCCTAAAACTTCTGACTCTGGCTCGGAGGATTCCGGATTGGCAACCTGATAAAGGTGGTGACTCACTTATTAGCATGAGAAATACTTACTACCATGAGAAATACTCTCTTTCACATACTTTAATCATCATAGAACACATGTTCTCAAAACATAGATTATGGCTTTTTTTTAGCTTGTAGTGCTCCTTCCTAGAGATAACCAGTTATCATTTTCTCATGAAATCTTCCAGAGATTTTCTATGCATAAAAACTGTTTTCTATGTGTAAGGTAATTTATAGGATGTGACCCAAGACCAAACCAGATTTAGAGCTTAATAAATATAAGATGAAAAAGAAAAAAAAAAAAAAAATCAGATGAGTGATACTGATGGGGCTCAGGACATACCACTCCAAAATATGGCATCTTGGCATACTGAATATCTTAAGCTGAAGGAATTTGAGAAAATATCAGAAGCAGAAAGGTTTAACAGACCTTTGCTCTCTTAAGAAAAGCCAAAAAAAAACAAAAAACAAAGAACAAAAAACCCACAAACCCCAAATGGAGTCATGTGTGCTAATCCCTCATCACCAAACCAGGGTTTAATACCTAACCTATTGCTGTTTCAGCCTTCCTCAGGAATGTAATCCTAACCATTCAGTCTGGAATTTCCTGATCTAGTGCTGGTAAAGTAATCCACCAAAGAAGACACTTTTTTTCCCCAGGGGAGATGACCTTGCCCCAAATAATCCTTTTTTGTTTGTTTATGACTTCCTTGTCTGGCCTTCCAACACCTTTCCCGTTCTCTAGCCCTTTGGAACTCCTTCAATCACTAGATGAGATGCTGCCCAATTCATGAATTATTGAATAAAGGCGACCAGATCTTCAAATTTTCTCAGTTGAATTTTTGTTATATGTAACAGCCCCCTCACCTGTTTTCCCTGAAATAGATCTTAAAACTCCCAAGTGAAAGGCACCTTCCGCTTACCAGGAGGAAGGACAATATTCTACTCATTACAGATGGGTAATTTGGGGCTGAGAAATCTGTAAACAAACCTTGTTAAACTAACCATAATCTTCCTAGTTTCTTCTTCACCAGTTATTACCCAAGCCTAAATTCTTCTGTCTTTTTAATTCTTCAACAAATGAATGGATTCTTCATGCAAAAGGTATAAAAGCTTTCTGTTCTGGGGGCGCCTGGGTGGTTCAGATGGTTAAGCGTCTGCCTTCGGCTCAGGTCATGATCTCGGGGTCCTGGGATAGAGTCCCGCATCGGGCTCCCTGCTCAGTGCAGAGCCTGCTTCTCCCTCTCCCTCTGCCACTCCCTCTGCTTGTGCTCTTCTGTCTATCTCTCTGTCAAATAAATAAATAAAATCTTTAAAAAAAAAAAAAAGCTTTCTGTTCTGGTCACTTCTTTGGGTCTTCATTTTCTTTTGAAGGCTCCCATGTACATGTTAAAATATGTTTACATCCGTATGTTTTTCTCCTGTTAATTTGTCTTTATCAAGTTAATTGTTAGACCCAGGAACGAACCCTAAGAAAGTTGAGAAAAGCCTTTTCCTCCACTACAATATGTCTAGTAAGACATACGTACTAAAAACTTGCTTATTCCTTGTTGAATTATGATCTTACCTTATGATCTGTCTTTTTACCCTAGTCCCTAGCCCGCATCCAAGACTGTGGTGAGGCCAAACTACTTCAATTCCCTGACTTACTGTTTTGTCTTCTGTAATAATTCAAATTCTTTTTTCCTAAAATATTCCCCCTTCTTTTCGTCTTCCCTTCCAACTCCTACACATTATTCAAAACTCAGCTCAGATTACCACTTCTAAGAAGTTTGACTGACTTCTAAGACATAGTTAGACCAATCTCTCCTAAAACTCTTATTTAACTGCTATTGTTTTAAGTCTGTTTCTCCCACTAGAAAATGCCTCTGAAAGGCAGGCAATAGAACCTAGATGCTATGCATCTTTGCATTCCTAGTTCCAAGTACCAAGCCATCATAAGAAGGGCTTGAAAACTTTTCTTTCATTAATAAAGAAACCACTGGGGCACCTGGGTGGTTCAGTCGACTAAGCATCTACCTTCAGCTCAGGTGATGGTCCCAGGGTCCTGGGATCAAGTCCGGCATCAGGCTCCCTGCTCAGTGGGGAGTCTACTTGTCCCTCTACCCCTCCCCCCTGCTTGTGATCTCTCTCAAGCTCTATCTCTCTCAAATAAATAAATAAAATCTTAAAAAAATAAAGAAACCATTAATAGCACTATTAACTTTATGTTTTATTCTAATTGTTTTTCCTTTTATTTTTATTTTAATTAACTTACTATTTTTTTTCATTTCAGGCAGGGTGCCATTTTGTACATTCTAGAGGCTATCTTTTACAAGGAACTTCTATACGTATACAATAAGATTAAGATTATAAATATGAGTAGCCTTTGCATGAAAATCAGGTATTTGCAACAAAATTAGCCTATTCAGTTAAATGAGCTATTCCAGTCTCCTTAATGACACTGGGCTTTTGTCTCTTGATACCTAAAACATTTTGGCTTTTTTTTTTTTTTTTGACATTCACTTTATCATATACTTTCAGCAAGTAAATTAACGTAATCTATCAATTAATCCTGCAATAATGTTAAAATTAGAAATATTCATTTTTTTCACCAAAGACATTTTTAAAATAGCTACTTATAGGAGCAGGTACTGTTGTAGGAGCTGAATATATAGCAGTGAATACTAAATAAAAAACAAACAAACAAAACCCTACCCTTTTGGTGTTTAAATTCTAGTAGAAAGTAAATAAGTAAAATATTTAGAATCTTATATGTTAATAATGCTATGAAGAAATACATAGCAGAAAATGAGTTGAAAAACAGTAGGAGAGGGATTCAGTTTTGAATTACATAGTCAGGGAAGACCTTGCTATGAAATAAATACTCAGGAGGTGGGGCAATTTCCCATGTAACAACTGAAGAAGAAGCATTCCAGACCGATATTACCTAAGGCCCTTAGGTAAATATGTCCACTTCATATTCAGGGGCAGCAACGTCACTGTAGGAGCTATGGAGTGGTGTGAAGAAAGGGAGAACTATGTATGGGTCAGGAGGTCAGAGACGTAAAGAAAGGCAGGATTATATAAGAATTATGTAAGAACTTTAGCTTTTCAGATTTTGCTTTTACTTTGAGAGATATGTGAAGCCATTGGCAAGTTCATTGAAGAGAAGTATTATAATGTAATATACATTTTAATAGGATACTGGGTGAGAAACCAAAAAATAAAACCAAGAAATAAGAGTAGATATTCCAAAGAAGTAGCATGTGCCACAGGCTGGATCCTGAAGTGTGGTGGAAATGCTTGTGAAAGTCATAGGTGACAAATCTACATTTTCAGTCCTATCATCCTCTATTTATAGATGCATTAGGTAAATGATGAGTGGTGGGATAAACATAATGGGAATATTATACTGACCTTTCTACCCTCAACATGTTTAGTGTCTGGAAAGAAAGAAATATAAATACAAGTATAAAACACAAGTATGATGAAGCAAATGAGGGGAATGTTTGGTTTAAGGACTGAGGTGACCTTTAGGGATAACCACAAAAAATGGATAACAGCCCTCAATTATTTAGCATCTCTCTCTCTCTCTCTCTTTCTTTTTTTTTTAAGATTTCATTTATTTATTTGTCAGAGAGAGCACAAGCAGGGGGAGTGGCAGGCAGAGAGAGAAGCAGGCTCCCCACGGAGCAGGTACCCCAATGCGGGACTTGATCCCATGACTCTGGGATCACGACCCAAGCTGAAGGCAGATGCTTAACCAATTGAGCCACCCAGGAGCCCCGATTTAGCATCTGTTGACAATTGTTTCAAAGTATTACATAGGTATACTTAACTATGAAAAATATTTTGAAAGGCATAGACTAAGAATACAAAGAAGAAAGGTTTCACAGACTAGTTGGACACAGAGTACTTGGACTTTGATAAATGATAAATAGAATTCTGAAAGGCAGAGGTAGGGTGACATTGGATGTTCCAAATGTCAGTGCATGAAGGGCTCATTCTACAGCAAGTTCCTGGTATGGCAGGGAGAGAGTTCTGACAGATAAGTGACAGGAGGAAATCTAGAAAACGTACGTCTTCAGCAGTTTGGGCTGCAAAAAAAAAAAAAAAAAAAAAAGAAAATACTATAGACTGGGTGGGTTCAACAATAGTAGGTCTTCATCAGTTTGGGCTGCAATAAAAAAAAAAAAATACTATAGACTGGGCGGGTTTAACAACAAACATTTATTTATCCCAGTTTGGGAGGCTGAGAAGTCCAGGATCAAGGTGTCAACATATTCAGTGTCTGGTGAGAACCCACTTCCTTCTTCATAGCTGACCATCTTCCCACTATGTCACATAGCGGAGAAAAAAAAAGAAAGAGCTCTGGGCTCTTCATCCCCTTATAAGGGCACCAGTACCACTAAAGGTGGCTCCACCCCATGACCTCACCTAAATCTAATTATTTCCCAAAGGTCTCCCCTCCACATATCATCACATTGGGGATTAGGCTTCAATATATGAATTTTGAAGGGACATACAAACTCAGTCAATAGTAATAAAGTTGGATGCAACTTACGAAAAGCTGAAAATAAACATATTAGCCATTAGTATTTTATCTAAGCAACGGAATGGCAACTGAGGATTTTAGTAACAAGATTTACCTGATTGGAAGGGTTCTAGGATGACCTCCAGCAGAAGTGTGAAGCATGGACTGGGAATGGGTTCATGAAAAAGGAAACTAGAGGTCTAGGGATCATTTGGGAGGATTTACTTCAGTTCAGGTCTTTGGGAGTCAGAAAAACAGAGATTTTTTATGAGGTTTTAATAAAACCTAGTTAAATAGGTTGATCAACTACTCTTCTACATTCTGAAATAACATTCTAAAAGAAAATGACTAATAGAATCTATACACATTCTCCATGTTTTGCTTGCATAACTGTATTTGGGTACTAAGACTAATAATTCTGATCATGACATCAAAATTCAATTTTATTCTAAGTGAAAATAACGGAGAATTTTTTCCCTATAAAACATATGTTTAAGAACTAGTTCTGTAAATAACAATATGTTTATTTTGATAATATAAATAAATATCATGATCATTTTTTATTCCTAAAGCAAAATAATTGTGTATCACATTCATCTATTTTTGTCCTATTACATGATTTATCATTAGCATATTAAAAACTTTGCAGAGGAAAATTCATCATTTTCATTTCAAAATATGAATATCATATGAATTTATAAATTTATATAGAATATTATATAAATTTATCACATTAAATTATGGAAACTGAATTAAAATGAGTTCTTACTTTATATTCACAAAGAGTTGAAGCTAATAATCAGTGTTTCTTCTTTCTTTCTTTTTAATCATTTCTGTTAACATATGTAAGCAGTTTAATTTGATATGGAAGCTGAATTATCCAGATAATTGTGCTTATGCTCCTTCTAATTGGAATATAATTCTCATTTTTTGCTTAAACTTTAGATAAGGTTTTTCCAGTTATGTTTTACATGCTTAGGTCCCCCAATTTTAATTAATATTTCCATAGGCCCACCATATCCCTGATGGCTCCTAAAGAACTACAAAATCCTAGGGCTCCTTAGAAAGTAGCATGGACACTGGTATAATCTTCATTTTTTTATAGTAGAGTAAATTGAGGCTGGAAAATTTCTGTGATTTCCTCAAAGTAGCCCAGGGAGGAACAGAACTAGGACCATGACAATGATTTTTTTTTTTTTTTTTTTAAAGATTTTATTTATTTATTTGAGAGAGAGAGAATGAGAGAGAGCACATGAGAGGGGGGAGGGTCAGAGGGAGAAGCAGACTCCCTGCCGAGCAGGGAGCCCGATGCGGGACTCGATCCCGGGACTCCAGGATCATGACCTGAGCCGAAGGCAGTCGCTTAACCAACTGAGCCACCCAGGCGCCCGACAATGATTTTTTAATCATAAATTCAGTGCCTTTTATAATATCCCACCTTGACAAAAATCACTTTGCCCAGTGAAGAATGGCAATTTCATACTACATACACACTCTGCTATTTCCATGTTCTTACCATGCATTGATCATTCTGATTTTCCTTTGATTGCATATTTTATGATGTGGTCCATTTTCAATACTGTAACTCATTTTGCTATTCCTTGATCACTTACATAACCTTGTTGGCTTATACATAACATTAAGCTGTCCATGTTTATATCTCTGGCTCATATTTCTAACAGCTTTTATTAAAATTTTGCTTGATCCTTTCTCTAGATTATTACTAAAGATGACAAGTAAACCTAGGAATGACTAAAGTACATTTTCATTTATTATTGACCTTTTCTTCAGCTATCCCTTTCCTATCTCCAAATCAATATAACTAAAGTAATTTCATCTATTTTATGAATAGAAAAATAACATGGTCCCTGTAGAATAAGAATTATACATTTGTTTACGTCACTTTTTTCTTTTCTTTTTTTTTATAATTCAAAGGAAACAGATTTTAGATGTGTTTGAATATAAATGCTACTGATCTTGGAGATAGTTCTTTATGTTTTGGATTACTTTTAGTGGGTTTTGTTTTAAAACACTTGTAATGTGATCTTTTAAAAATGTTTTTAAATCAAATCGCATCAGATATTAAAGGACAGATGGTAAGTAGCTTTAACTCCAAGCAATTTAATAGAGAGTGAGGGAAAGGAAAGAGAATGAGAAAGGAATCGCAGAAGAATTGGAAGGCTTAAAATGTACCACAGTTTGATTTTATCATGAGACTAACATATTAGACTACCTCACGGCTTTCTTTCCCCAGTTATATAGTGATTCCTAACTTTACTGTTAAGTACTGAACATGCAAACACATTTAAAACATCTGAGTATTAGAAAAATTAGTTGAAAAGATTTTTATCTTCAATTTTTTGAAGAACAGTACTATAGTAGGGTTCCAAATAAGGGTGAAATAGGCTTATTCCAAATGACAGGAAGTATTGGATTTCTGTAGATGTCAGTCTTAGAAATTCAAGCTGCTGGCTTTCAAGATCAATTTAACAGAATTAATTAATTTGCTATTCCACTCCACCAAATAAACACCCAAAAACATAAATAGCTAAACAAATGATGGTTTCTAAAATATACTAGTGTTTCTTGAATTAACTAATTTAAAAAGCAGTGCCTAGGTTCTTGTTAAACATATGGATTCCTAGGTCATCTCTGAATATAATAAGCCAAAATAGGCTTAAATAATGCCAAGGTAGTATCCTTTTTGATCAAGCTCCCCATATCAGACAAGTATAAGAAACACGGAGTCAATGAGTCAGTTCCTGGAATGGGATATGTTCTTGAGATTTCTTATTTGTCTCTAAATCAGAATTTGACTGTCACTATGTTTTGTTTTGTTTTATTTGAATCCAGAACTAATTTTTTATGTTGGAAATCAGAGTAAGGTTGCCCCTGTGGGGTGGGAAAGAGTAGTGACTGGAAAAGAAGTTTCAGGAAGAGTTTCTTGGGTGCTGAGTCCTGTGAATGTTGTTTAATCCTATAGATCCATTTTCAAACGTTATTTTCATATGTTTTGAAGTATATCCACCTTCTTCTTTCTTTCTTTCTTTCTTTCTTTCTTTCTTTCTTTCTTTCTTTC
>NW_023270377.1:86745411-86753874 GCF_011800145.1 Mirounga leonina | reverse complement strand
TTCTTTCTTTCTTTCTTTCTTTCTTTCTTTCTTTCTTTCTTTCTTTCTTTCTTTCTTTCTAATTAACATATAATTATTACTTGTTTCAGGGGTACAGGTCTGTGATTCATCAATCTTATATAATACCCAGTGCTCATTACAATACATTCCCTCCCCAATGTCCATCACCCAGTTTACCTATCCTTCTACCCCCTTCCCCTCCAGCAACCCTCAGTTTGTTGCCTATGATTAAGAATCTGCTATGGTTTTTCTCCCTCTCTGGTTTCATCTTATTTCCTTTTTTCCTCTCTTCACTTATGATTCTCTACCTTGTTTCTTAAATTCCACATATGAGTGAGATGATATGATAATTGTCTTTCTCTGATTGACTTATTTCACTTAGGATAAGTGAAATAAGTTCCATCCACACCGTTGCAAATGTCATTTCAAATTTTTTGATGGCTGTGTAATATTCCATTGTATATATATACACCACATCTTCGTTATCCATTCATCTGTTGATGGACATCTGGGCTCTTTCCAAAGTATGGCTATTGTGGATTGGCTGTCACTATGTTTTAAAGTAAAAATAAGGTTCTGGTGTGAATTACAAAAATAAGTTCAGGGATGCCTGGGTGGCTCAGTCAGTTAAGTGTCTGCCTTCGGCTCAGGTCATGAATCCAGTGTCCTGGGATCGAGTCCCACATGTGGCTCCCTGCTCAGCGGGGACCCTACTTCTCCCTCTGCCTGCCGCTCCCCCTGCTTGTGTGCTCTCTCTCTGATAAATAAATAAAAACTTAAAAAAAAATAATTTCAGACTTTTCTTGAATGTATCATTCATAAAATTCATCCTCTCGTATGCTTTCCTTTCTGCATTATTACTTGAGTGCAGGAAGTAGTCTGTCCTAGTTCAGTGCTCAACTCCCAACACAAAAGTCCAGAACCTGGAGATCCTTGATCAAAACTTTCTGCTAAATGAATGCATTAATTACTATGTAGAGAAACTGTCTATAAATGGGAATTTTTAATGCATTCAGAAATAAAATTTAAGGAATTGAGGATTCAAATATACTGAATGCAGTTTATATCAAATATTTTTCTCCCTGAAAGAGTTGCCAACTATTCCATAGCTAAAGGGGGGAAAATACCCTCCTGATTTTTAGTTTTAGGTAGTTTTGATAATCATATACCACTACCAAATAACTATTATCTCTTCTCGATGTACTCCCCCCAAAATCAGTTGACTTCTGAATAGGTATACAAAATGTTTCTTTTCCATGATTGATACCCTTTTTAACTACCTTGTTAACATAATACATCATTCTTTTTCAAATAGTTAGTCACGAGCTGACTTTTTTGGTATAGCAATTCACATGTTTGTTAAGCTCTCTCTAGGATTATATGGAATGTAACCAATGGAAATTTCCTAAATATCTCCTTTTCTGAGTGAAGAGATTGAAATAAGTAGCATATTTCACTAATCCAATTCTATGTGCTTACTAAAAATAATTTATAACTCACATTAAATGCACAGTGTGGATCAAACTATCTTCTAAATGTTTAAAATATATGTTATTGAAGTTTCATTCTCACAATAATCCAGTGAGATGTTTATTATCTCCATGTAAGAGATGAGTTACCTCAGTATCTCATTTTCTTTTCTCTTCTCTTTAAAAAAAAAAAAAAATTTTTTTTTGAAATTCCTATATAGGAATTTACAAAGAGTATAAAATTATCTTAACAAATTAAGGTTAGAAATTTTCAAAACTCAAAGAAACACAAAACATATCCTTAAAGTTCAAAGCAATATTAATAATCACAGTAGAGCAATGTCTATAGGGAATTCTGGAATTTTACATAGATGTAGTTAAAAAAAAAAAAAGCCTGCCTTCTCAGCAGATATCGAAGATTTCCATATTGCATGCTAACTGCTCAGGCGGTTAATTTGCACTAATCAGCTGGAGACAAAGGGAGAGAAAATTACAGTAACTTGATGAGTTAATTTTGTGTTTTATAGTCATTGTCTTCCTGGGTTGCTAAATGCTCCATCTTTAACATAGTTTTGAGATATTACAGACACACTTGTCAAAACCAGGCAACACATTTGTGAACTATTAAAATCATCTGAAAGTTCTTTCACTCATTTGTTTTAAAAGAGAAACCAGACCCTCTAAATTGAAAAAGAAAAAGGCAGGCCTGAGGGAATAGAATCTCCCCCTACAGAGTCTTTCTATACATTTTATTTAGAGGTCTCCATGCATAACCTTTCAAGACATTTGTTAGATATTCTAGGGGTTTTTGATTAAAAATAAGATGGCAGACATATTCTCTTTATAAAGTGAGAGAGCAGAGTGTAGAGAGCTCCACACTGACACTTAAGAGATTATTTCATCCTCTTCCCAAAGGACTGAGTCAAGTACGCCATATCCACGAATATACTCTCATAGTCTCAAGACGACTGCATCAAAGTACTTTAATTGCAAAGGAAAAGTACACTGTCCTGGAGAAATCTAAAGCAATAAATCAAAAAGTAATTTATGCATATCCTGTTAAGATATTAGAGACAAAGAACACCCTTCAATGTTAAACCCGAGAGACCTTTCATTATTTCTTCCAATGCAATTTAACACCAGAAAGCCATTAAGTGTCTACTATATATAAAGAACTGTGCTTACAGAGTAGGGCCTACTGAGATGAATACAGTATAGTCCTGGCCTAAGGAGGGTCTTGCATATCAGTTTCAACAAGCTAATTGGTATCTATCAGACTGAAGATCCATAATAATCATAACTTTGTATTATGGGAAATGATCACCAGCAAATACTTTTCATGACATTGAGAGGGGGAAGTTTACTTATTTAAAACAACAACAACAACAACAAAAGCAGGGAGTAAATACTCAATTATTTAGAAGTATGCTGCAACTGGCTCCTTTCACTTACTGTAGCGCTCCATAGACTAGGAGACTTTCTAGAAAAACAGGCATTTAACTCTCTGAAGACAGTAGATTCCACAATCGGAAATTTTAAAGAAATCCATACATGGATTAAAGCAATTTATACCAAATACTGGCTTCTTGTAATGTAATCAAACCCTCAATGAAGGAAGTAGATTTTGCTTCATTTTTTTCTGTTTTGAGAATCTAATGGAAAAGGCTTTGGGGATGGGACTTTGGCCTATGCCTTTTGAAAGTGAATTTGATGGCTATACACTACTCATATAGATCTTTGTATTTTTTTCCTATTTATGCCTGAGTTCACTCTAAATGAGTATCATATCTAGGTTGAAAAATATGAAATTGACCATATTTGACCATTTTAACCTACACAAATATTTCAACCCAACATTCCCTACCTGAAATACTACATATTACGATTATGTCAAATGGCAAATCTTTTGTAACATGTTTTGTAAACTCTAAAAAGCTATATGGTTTAAATTAGGTAATGAAATAAAACTGGCATAAATTGTCATAATTATCTAGAATATTTCTGGTGTTTTTATTTTTAACTCTAAAGTTTTATAATTTTATGATTCTAAAGTGGGCTCATCATTTTGCTCTTGGCTCTGAAATGAAGGAAATGTGAAACCAAGGCAACTCCTTCTTCAGACAGAGAATAATTGCTTTATTTTACTTTACTCATTCTGCTTCATTAGTCTAGGCTAAGCTCTGAGAATTCAGACAGGGCTTCAGAACAAGTAGTTATAATCAGAAAACATCGGATATTAATTAAGATGCCCCTTAATTAACTTCACATTATAGAGTCCACCATGATTGTACACTGGAATTTTGACCTAGTAGCTTTTAACAAAGAGGGAAGCATAATGTTAATTGCTTTATTGGGACTTTGTAAGGATTAGTTTCTGAGTTAAACAATTTATATGTTTTAGAGAGTACAAGCCCTTGAAAGAGACAGAGTTGGTTTGGAATCAAATCCAAATAATGCTGTTTATCAGCTTTGAGATATTGGCAAGGTATTAAATCTCTGTAAATCTCAATTTCTTCATCTGTGAAATGGAAAAATCAAGAGTAAAACTTCACAGGGTTATTGTCAGATTTAAAAGCAATAATTCACAGGGAGTGTGAAACTATGCCTTGTTTAGGGGCACCTGGGTGACATAGTAGGTTAAGCATCAGACTCTTGGTTTCAGCACAGGTCGTGATCTCAGGGTCCTGAGATGGAGCTCTTGGGAGAGTCCCAGGGTGAGCCCCAAGGCAGGCTCCATGCTCAGCACGGAGTCTGCTTAAGACTCCCTCTCCCTCTGTCCCCAAACCCCACTCTCTCTCTCTCTCTCAAATAAATGAATAAATCTTAAAAAATAAACTATCCCTTGTTTAAAAGCATCATAGTAGACCGTATCTGAAGGATTTATAACATAGTCCCAACTAAACCTCTGCCTCAGAAAGGATTATATCACTTGACGACTTATGGTTAGAATACAAAGAAAGTAAATACCTTAAAATAACATTTTCTTTGCTTTGCCACCAGATGGTAATTGTGTTTTCTTTAGTAATTTTTAAAGTGCCAGTTTTGGTTTTTTAAAAAGAGAAATGTTAAATATGTGTATACAATTGATAGTTAATCCTTAACTATTTCAAATGTTTTATCATCTCTTTATCTGGTTTCTAGTTAGATTAGTAACAGATATTCTAAATGTTTTTCTCACGCATATATATATATATATATATATATATATATATATATATATTTAAAGATTTTATTTATTTATTTGAGAGAGAGAGAGATAGCAAGAGCGGGAACACAAGCAGGGAGAGTGAGAAAGGGAGAAGCAGACTTCCCGCTGAGCAGAGAGCCCTATGCGGGGCTCGATCCCAGGACCCTGGGACCATGACCTGAGCCGAAGGCAGATGCTTAACGACTGAGCCACCCAGCCGCCCCTCTTACGTATATATTTTAAAAACTATGTTCTATAATAGTTTTTAACTATGACTTTCTCTAAATAAGCTCTCTGATTAAACAATTACAACATATAATGATCAAATTTTGAGTCATGTTTTGTTTGTGAGGTATTCATATACTTATGTCTAAATACAATAATTAACCCTTAAAACTACTTTCTTTACAAAAAAATAATAGCTTCAGGGCTCCTGGGTGGCTCAGTCGTTAAGCGTCTGCCTTCGGCTCAGGTCATGATCCCAAGGTCCTGGGATTGAGCCCCGCGTAGGGCTCCCTGTTTGTCAGGAAGCCTGCTTCTCCCACTCCCGCTCCCCCTGCTTGTGTTCCCTCTCTCGCTGTGTCTCTCTCAGTCAAATAAATAAATAAAATCTTAAAAAAAAAATAGCTTCATTAGCCAATTAAAACGTCTTCCAAACCAATAGTTTACTTGCACACTTCCAATTGTTACATATTTTGGAGACTGGCAACTAACTACTTTTTCCTCACAATTTTCTAGCTTCCTTTTACCTAAACTGCTTTTTGTTTTTCTCTAGTCCCTTCTTAAATGCTTTCATTGGGGAGGAAGACCTTCCTCTGTTCTAAGGTCCCTCTAGCTGGACTAAGAATCAAATTGACATGAGACAGATTAACAGGAGAAAATCAAATTTAATAGGTGTATGCACAGGGTGGTGGTGGGAGTGGCACAATCCACATAGACAAGAAATTCCAGAGACAATGAGACAAAATGAAGTTTATATGAGCTAAGAAAAGGGGTAGGGGCCTGAGGATACAGTGGGGAGAAAGCTTTTTAGCAAGAAGGGGAAAGGAGATGTTTGGAAAAACAAGATGGTTCTTTTATGCAGATGAGCTCTTTTGGTTAAGGGGCCTCTGTTAATACTTCTCTTCCTGTTGCAGGCTCTCCTATTCAGTATAAATTTAGGCAGTTATGGGGAAGGCAGAGAACCTTTCCTGCATCTGCCAGGGTTTGTTTTTTTTGTTTTGTCTTTTTAAATTTTTTTTTTCTTTTTTATCACTTTCAACTCAAAATGGTCTTTATGCCAAAGTGGCACATTTTGGAGGAGCAAGATGGCGGAGGAGTAGGAGACCTAAATTTCCTCTGGTCCCAGGAATTCAGCTAGATAGTTATCAAACCATTCTGAACACCTACAAACTCAACAGGAGATCGAAGAAAAGAATAGCAGCAACTCTCTGAACAGAGAAGCGACCACTTTCTGGAAGTGTATATTTTTCTGGGGTCGTTGTTACCCTGTTAGCATTTTGTTCTCTCATTCATCTATTCTCCTCTGGGCAAAATGACAAGACAGAAAAACTCATCTCAAAAAAAAGAACAAGAGGCAGTACTGACTGCCAGGGACCTAATCAATACGGACATTAGTAAGATATCAGAACTAGAGTTCAGAATGACGATTATAAAGATACTAGCTGGGCTTGAAAAAAGCATGGAAGATACTAGAGAAACCTTTTCTGGAGAAATAAAAGAACTAAAATCTAACCAAGTCGAAAAAAAAAGGCTATTAATGAGGTGCAATCAAAAATGGAGACTTTAACTGCCTAAGTGGCACATTTTGGGGCGGCCCACACTGGGCATATTTGGCAAGGTTGATGTGGCATGTCTCAGTTGGGATTAGTCCTAAAAGTAATAGAGTAAATTCTTAGCTCCTTTCAGAAAGAAATGACAAAAATATCTTTTTTTTTTTTTTTTTTTTTTTTTAGCAGAAAATAACTGCAGGAGAGAAATGAGAAAGGGAGAGGGAGGGATGAAGAGACAAAAGGACAGAGGGATAGAGAGAGAAAGCAATTAAAGCACATTTCTTCATTAGTTAATTTATTTTTCTATTTAAAGTCTGACTTTTTAGAAATGAAACAAAATTTTCATTAAATATGAAATGAATGCATAAATAGATGTGGTAGCAAAGAAAGAGCTAAACTGGTCAATAAAATAAAATATAGTTTGGTGATCTCACCAAATTTAGGAACATGCATGCATTATCTTGTCTGATTCCTAAGGTCACTGATACATGTTCATAAATGTCTCTTTTGATTATTTCTTCTTTCTTTTTCCCTTCTTACCTGGGAAAATTATAATAGCTGGAAGCTTTTCTTCCTCCTCTCCCTTCAGGTATATGAAATCTCAGGTCCATTCTACAAAGTGTAACAGTTAATTGGGAAGCACCATATTATCTCACTCAGCTTCTTTGTGTATTTTGTAATTTGTAGACACCAAAATGATATACCGTCCACAAAAGGTATAATAGAATGCTTTTAAGAAACTCAAACAATTATAAGACAGAATATAGTATTTCTCTGTGCTTTGAGTTATCAAGCCCTGTTAATTTCTTTGTGGAGCTGTTCTGTGATAGTCCACTTTCCTCTGTTTATTTATTTATTTATTTATTTATTTATTTATTTATTTATTTAAGAGAGAGAGAATGAGAGAGAGAGAGCAGGAGAGGGGGGAGGGTCAGAGGGAGAAGCAGACTCCCCGCTGAGCAGGGAGCCCGATGCGGGACTCGATCCAGGGACTCCAGGATCATGACCTGAGCCGAAGGCAGTCGCTTAACCAACTGAGCCACCCAGGCGCCCTCCTCTGGTTTTTATACCCAGTTTTATAGTTCCAAGGTCGTCCTTTTCATTGCGTTAATACTGTACTTTGTGATAACACTCACCTATTTCTGTCCCTTTTAGCTTATCTAATGTCCCCAGCTTACCTAATTTTCACATTGTTTAGACTGGGATGAAGAAACCCTATTACATGATTGAAGAGGTGAAGGGGCAAGTGAAAAAGACAGGAACAAATATCTGAAAGAACAATGAAAAGGCACAAAATGATCCCATTCAACCTTATAGTGAGCCACACTTTTCCATATTTTGCAGGACATTTAAAAACAGCTCGGCTAATTTAATATATAGGGAAAGGAACCATGTTGTTTCTATTTTTATTGCTATACATATCTTCAGAAGGCTGGGGAGGGGAAGGATTGTATACATATATACAGTAAGATTACAAAATCTGCAATATCTGTTTTCTGGACCACGAATCTTTCACTTTCCCCTTTCTGGGTTCTAAGTCTAATGAGCTGGAAAATCAAAATATATTTGTTACGATCACCACCTAGGTACTTGAGAAAATAACAAAATTAAGGATATGGAAAGGAAAAAGGGAAATGATTTTTTAAGGAATTAAATAGCAGTGAAAGAATAACATTTAAATCAAAGTAACTAGAGAATGAGAAAGCATGAAAAACATTTGAATGCCCAGGTCAATAATCTTCTTCAGAGAAAACCAAATTAGCTTAAAGTTACGAAAAGGAATGAAAATACCTGAACAATTATGTTATAAACAAATTGCTACGTGGACCCCTTCAAACCAGCAGGATGCTAGCAACACCTGTTCAGAGTTTAAAAGCGTCATAGCTCATTTCTCCTTCCTCTTCCTTGAAAATGTTAGGTATTGAGGATAGAACATAGGCACAGTTACAGCAGTGATAGGTAGATAGATGATAGATAGATGATAGATGATAGATAGATAGATAGATAGATAGATAGATAGATAGATAGATAGATA